>NC_057808.1:29325819-29399260 GCF_018294505.1 Triticum aestivum
TGCACCGCCGCCGTGGTGTAGCCTCCCAGCTGGAGCTTTCCTCTAATGACGGCGGAGTGGTTGAGCGACGACGATGGACCGGTGCCATTGGCGATTGTGGGAGAAGAAGACGAGATAAGCTACAGTGAGGGAGGAGAAAATGCGACGCAGGACTCGCCGGCCGTGAGGGTTTTTATAGTAGGCCGGTAAGCATTGGGATTTTGGGGGATTTCACCGAGTCGGGCGGGAAGCTTGCGCGGGAACCTGCGAGGTTGCGCGGGAACGGGCTCTGATATGTCTCCAACGTATCTATAATTTTTGATTGTTCCATGTTATTATATTATCTGTTTTGGATGTTTAATGGGCTTTAATATGCTCTTTTATATTATTTTTGAGACTAACCTATTAACCGGAGGCCCAGAGCCAGTTGCTTTTTTTGCCTATTTCAGTGTTTCGCGGAAAAGGAATATCAAACGGAATCCAAACGGAACGAAACCTTCGCGAGGATCTTTCTTGGAACAAACACAATCTAGGAGATTTGGAGTGGAAGTCAGAGACGCAACGAGGCGGCCACGAGGCAGGAGGGCGCGCCCCCCACCCTCATGGGCCCCTCGTAGCTCCACCGACCTACTTCTTTCGCCTATATATACTCTTATACCCTGAAAACATCCAGGGGAGCCACGAAACCACTTTTCCACCGCCGCAACCTTCTGTACCCGTGAGATCCCATCTTGGGGCCTTTTCCGGCGATCTGCCGAAGGGGGATTCGATCATAGAGGGCTTCCACATCAACACGATAGCCTCTCCGATGATGTGTGAGTAGTTTACCACAGACCTTCGGGTATATAGTTATTAGCTACAAGGCTTCTTCTCTCTCTTTGTTTCTCAATACAAAGTTCTCCTTGATGTTCTTGGAGATCTATTCGATGTAATACTCTTTTGCGGCGTGTTTGCCGAGATCCGATGAATTGTGGGTTTATGAATTTGATTATCTATGAATATTATTTAGTTCTTCTCTGAATTCTTATATGCATGATTTGATATCGTTGCAAGTCTCTTCGAATTATCGGTTTAGTTTGGCCTACTAAATTGATCTTTCTTGCAATGGGAGAAGTGCTTAGCTTTGGGTTCAATCTTGCGGTGTCCTTTCCCAGTGACAGCAGGGGCAGCAAGGCACGTATTGTATTGTTGCCATCGAGGATAAAAAGATGGGGTTTATATCATATTTCTTGAGTTTATCACTCTACATCATGTCATCTTGCTTAATGCGTTACTCCGTTCTTATGAACTTAATACTCTAGATGCATGCTGGATAGCGGTCGATGTGTGGAGTAATAGTAGTAGATGCAGAATCGTTTCGGTCTACTTGACACGGACGTGATTCCTATATTCATGATCATTGCCTTAGATATCATCATAACTATGCGCTTTTCTATCAATTGCTCGGTAGTAATTTGTTCACCCACCGTAATACATGCTATCATGAGAGAAGCCACTAGTGAAACCTATGGCCCCCGGGTCTACTTTACATCATATATGTTTCCAGTCTATAATTCTAGTTTACTATTTACTTTGCAATATTTATTTTCCAATCTATACAACAAAATACCAAAAATATTTATCTTATTATCTTTATCATATCTCACTTTTGCAAGTGGCCGTGAAGGGATTGACAACCCCTTTATCGCGTTGGTTGCAAGGTTCTTGATTGTTTGTGGAGGTACTAGGTGACTCGCGTGTAGTCTCCTACTGGATTGATACCTTGATTCTCAAAAACTGAGGGAAATACTTACGCTACTTTGCTGCATCACCCTTTCCTCTTCAAGGGAAAACCAACGCATACTTAAGAGGTAGCAGGCTCACCGACGATTCATTGGCGCCACCGTTTGGCCAAAAGAACGCCCCCGTGCGCCGCGCAAGCTTGCGCTGTAAGCCGTCTGCGGCAGCGGGGTGACAAGACGTGCGAGAGGAGGGCGAAAGGCCACGTACACATACGGTTAATAAAAAAAGTTTGCGATTTACCTACTATACCACCGTCCTGGTTTATAAGTATGATTTAACTAATAAAATACGAATGCAGGTCGCCAAAGATTATATAGTTGGATTTGTATTTGAACATAGTTTCCAATTATATAATTTTTATAACATGCATTAACATTTTGTTGGTTAAATTTGAGGGCAAAGTATGGCACAGAATATAAAGGAGACTATAGACTAGACGGAGGTGGTAGCACACCGCCGCTCTCTACGCAGCGACGCAACTGTCGGCTGGCTTGTAGGCGACCATTTCCCGCGTGTTCAACTGCTCTTTGCGTGTGGTTGCTTGCGGTTCAGACGGCCACGTTGTGCTCTGCTCGCGTCCCGCCGCGCGTGCTCTGCTCTCGCGTCCCTCCGGGTGCTCTGCCCTCGTCCCTCCACGCGCGCTGCCAGTGTTTGGGGCCGGCACACGATCACGCACGTTCATGTGCAAGCGGTTGCGCCGGGCGCGGCGCGACGATGCAGTTACCCGCTGCAAAAACTGTCATGCGGACGCCCCAAGAATCCACGCCGCTCGCCCCCGTTTTATTCCTGCGGCCATTTACCTTCATCTCTCGTCTCACACGACACAATAAGTACACCCACGAGGACACATATAGAGAGGACATCCAGCGGTTCCAATGGCGCTCCCCATGGCTCCAATGCCGCTCCCAGCGGCCGACAACGACAACGGCGGGCAGTTCACTGCGCATCACATACTGGACACCCACGTGAGGGGGAAGGCCCTCTCGGTGGTGTACACGAATGATCCGGTCTCGGTGGAGAGCTCCATCCAAACTATGGAGCAGTTCCTTGCCGAGGACAAGTATCGAGTGGTCGGCTTCGACCTCGAGTACACCATCGGTCGTGCCGGGCACGATCAGAAGGTTGTCGTTGCCTAGTTGTGCGTGCGACATGACGTCCTTGTCTACCACTACCACCTTGCCACAAGGCCTTGCGAGCGTTTCTCCAGGTTTATCAATAGCTCCGACTACAGTTTCGCTACGGTGGACGCCACCAATGATCTAAAAGCGCTCACGGTTTCGGACTTGAAATGCTCGAATCTTGTCAACATCCAGCACCACTACAAGGTCTGGGGCAGCGACAAAAACAAACTGAACCTCCTGGTTGACCTTGCCTCGGCCGTCATCGACCCCTACTACGCGAAGATGCAGGAAGAGAGCAATAAGGACAAGAACGCCTGGCACAGTGTGTGGCATGAGAGACTGGATGAACAACACGTCAAGTAAGTGGCCATGGACGCGTACACAAGCTACGAGATGTACAGGCGGATCGTTGACATGAGGAACTGTCTTCTTCCTGACCCATTCGAGGGATCGAGCCACGTAGCAGTGGCGGGAGTGTCACAAGAAGTAGATGACTAGACGATCGTTTCTCCTACTTTAGAATGCATGCAATTGTTTATTGAGGTGTGTGCGAATAATCTGTCTAGTCACTTATGTAATTGGATGTTTATTTCAGTTATATATATATATATACACACACACACACATGTTATTCTACTATAGACAGAGCAATTCACACGGCTTATTAGCAGCAATCTTCTATGTTATTATTGGTCTTCGCACACATTTCTGATTACGGACCTGTTTGCCGCGTATCACACACATCTTGTTCAGTTGAACTATTTCCATTGTGTTGCCTAATCACACACAGTTCATCACAGTGAACTGTATGCTGTATATCGCACACGCCTTCATCTGGCTGCCCGTTTCTTTTGTTCCTCCTCATCCCAAACAATTAATTGAGCTGAACCGTATGTCCTGCATCGCACACGCAACTAAATTCTGAACCATGTTTGATGCATCCGTCATCGCAAATGTTTTGCACCTTTTTTGACGGTTTTTTACACCACCGTTTGCGATTATGGCATCGCACACAGTTTCGTCGAAGGGTCTCTGATCGTATTGTCGCGTTTGGACCATCCTACTGTAGTGACCCCATTCAACTTTTTTCGATGTAATTCATGGACTGTGTCATGAAGGATAACAACTCCATCTAGGATGTGTCTACCTTGCATGTAGGTGAAGGGCGAACCACATGTTCAGCAACCGAATTTAGCCTAATAGTCGCAACCTTCGTGAATATTTTAAAACTAACATTAAGGAGGCAAATAGGTCTATATTGTTGTATCCTTTCAGCCTCATTAACCTTAGGCAATAAAATAATCTCACAAAAGTTTAAGAGAAACAAATCTAGTTGGCCAGCATGCAGGTAGCTAAACAGAAGTAGAAGATTCGGTTTGATGACTTCCCAGAAGTTCTGATAGAACTCTGCGGGAAAACCATTAGGACCCGGGGATTTGTTGTGCTCCATTAGGAAAACAGCCTTTCTAACTTCCTCCTCAGAGTATGGAGCTGTTAGAAGGTTGTTCTCCTCATCAGAGACCTGGGAGATGTCATCTGTATGGGACTCATCCATTGAGAAGTTTCCTTCCTCTGGTGCTCCAAATAGATTTTTATAATAATTAGTTATATAAGTTTTAAGTTGCTCATGCCCCTCAATCGTACCCTCATCCTGTTGTAGGGAATGAATAAGTTTCTTTCGGTGTCTGCCATTGGCGACTCCATGGAAATATCTAGTATTGCAATCACCTTTCAGGATAAATTGAGAGTTAGAATGTTGGTACCATTTGGGTTCCTCTTCACGCAACATGCTAGCTATCTGTGCATTCGATTGACTCTTGATCTCAATTTCATGCTCAGATAGTGGTCTAACTTCCACCAAAGCTTCTAATTCATCAATGATAGATGAAATACGAAACTTCTCCTTTTTTAGTATACCCACCGTACGCCTAGCCCAACCACCAAGGAATTTACGTAATGCACGCATTCTGTTATTCCATTGGTGTAATGGGGTATGCCCGGCAACCGGTTTCTCCCATACCTTCTTGACCATGTCATGGAAGCCATCCCAATGCAACCAACCAACTTCGAACTTGAACTTGCGTCTATGTTGTGGTCGTGGCAAACCAGTAGTCAGAAGAATGGGTGCATGGTCTGATATGGCCTCGATACGAGGAAGAGCACGAACAGACACCATAGGAAATTTAGATTCCCAGTCGGTATCCATTAAAACACGATCTAGTTTCTCATATGTCGGTTCTGGAAGACTGTTCGCCCAAGTGAATTGTCTTCCAATCATGGTAACCTCTCGCAGATCTAGACTATCGATGACAGCATTGAAAAGGAAAGGCCAATGATTATCAAACCTACCACAACTTTTCTCATTTGGAAATCGAAGCAAATTGAAATCCCCTCCTATAAGAATAGGGTAGGGATTATCTTTCGCCAGATTAACCAATTCACGGATAAAATCGGCCTTGAACTCATCCTGGGCTGCCCCATACACCGCGACGAGGGTCCATGTGAAATTGTCAGCCTTGTTGCGAATATGGAGTTTAACGTGAAACTCACCATCCGAACTAGCCAACACATCCATAGTCCATGTGTTTACGCCAAGTAAAATGCCCCCAGAACGACCTCTAGGCGGTCGTGAGACCCAAGTGAAGTCTATTCCGCCAGAAAGACGGTCAAGCAGACTTACTGAGAAATCACGTCTTCCCGTTTCAGACATAGCCAAGAAATCTAAATTGTATTCCCTATTACATTCTGCAATGAATAAATGTTTAGCCAAGTCTCCAAGACCTCTGCTATTAAAAACATTCCATTCATGGGAAAACAATAGGAGATTTAGAAGATTTTGCCTTTTTATGGGACTTACTATGTTTTTTCGAACGTGCAGTCTTTGATTTACGTCCGAAGGCTGTAAGCTCAATCAATGAATTAAGGCCGGGTTCATCTAGACCCACATCTGAAACCGCTCCTACTAAATGAGAGAGTAGTTGACCATTTGATGTGGCATGCAGCTCCTCCTCATCAGTATGGGAGGCAAAAGACTTGCTAGAAACGCGTGGAATAACTTTTAATCGATCATATTTCAAATGTTTCAGAGCGTTTGTCGAAATAGAAATGTCCTTCTCACTCTTTCCTAGACTAACACCCACATTATTCTAACTTAGTAACGATGGTAGTATTGAAAAATGATAAAAAAAGATTTTGATGATGACGTAATACCTTGGTTGTCGAGATTCTGTATTACTTTACGCCGCATAGCCTTAGTCAAGAAGTCCTCATCTGTGTCCATAGTACCGTCGTCGGCAACCGTATGCCGACTACTTCGACGTGTAGGTGTCATCCCCAATGATGGTCGCAGCACCGGATCTGTTGCCGGTGGAGGGGATGGTGGTGGAGTAGCAACCCCCTCCCTGACAGTGTCAACCACCGGCTCGAGTGACGAAGCCGCCGCGGTCTGTGCAGCGGAGACAGGTGCCGAAGGAGCAGCAGACCGAGTTATGGCGGACGGGTCCAGCTCCACCTGCACCTGAAGAGCCGTAGACGGAGCAGTAGCACGTGGCTGCACTCCCAAGGGTGGACTAGCATGTCCAATCCCATGGAAAGCCATCATGGGTAGCACGTCCTGAGCTGCTAGGTTGGCGGCCACCTCGTGAGCTGCTGCATGCATGCTCCTGTCGGTTGTAGGCGGGGCCAGCCATTGTTCTGATGACGTGTTCGGCCGTCCCGCTGCACCGCCGATGGCTGTCACTGCCATGAGGTTGGCGGCCTGCGCCGTCCTCGTCCGTTTTTGCGGCGACGACTGCGACGCAATCTCGGCCCGCGGTGTGATAGACGAAAATGTATCCTATCGTTGCATGTTCTGATTTCTCTCGGGACATCCATGTAAAGTAGAACTGACACATGGTTCCGCGGTGGGCTCAATGCCTCTTGGGGTCTGCGGACTAGAGTTAAAAGGGGTCAGCGCCAGAAGCATAGAACTAGCTCTGGGTGCATCATGGGAGACAACACTCGCGAGTTCCCATCGTTGCACTTGAGTCATATGAGCGACATTTGCATGAGCAGAGCTAGATGACGGTTGGTTGATCGGGTTCCCGCTGTGCTCCAATGTATCCATTTCGTCGTCCTTCTCCTTCGCACTGCCATCATCATCAGCGTCATCACGTTTGCGCCTCCAAATGAAAGGAACAAAATCTGGATTTGGCGTGTAACCTGCTGGTTCTCTCCTAAATGTGAATGCATAGCCCTTGAGCTTAACTAGCACGTCCCTTAAAAAAAAAGGGCCCAGAAGCATCATTGTCCTTCGACAAAATCTGAGTGTTGATCATAGCCACAAGAATACGGACAACTCCATGGCGTCGTAAGCTAATAAGATCAACATCCAAGGTCTTACCCATTAGAGTACCAACTGCCCATAAACCCCAAAAATGGCGAGCAATATGGGAAACACTCTCAACATGAAGCCAAATCTGCTGAAGTTCGAGCTTATGCGGGATCTCCTGAGATTTCCATGCAGAAACAGTCATCTGAGCATTAACTGAAGGCACGTTTATCTGAATACCATCGACCCTGTCCAAATCCTCAAATGAAGGAAAGCTAACAAGGTAAGCATCTGATCCATGTTGAATAGCCTCCCACTTCCATTATGTATGAACCGGGCATCTCCTGGCAATTTGACTCTCGACAACGGTAGCAGGTACCATCATGCCACTAACTTGAACACATGCGATAGGTGTCTTGGTCGGCGCTAAATGATCTTTTACAACAGAATCTGGCAACTGGGCAAAGTAAGTCTCCTCAACACCCACTCCCGAGACAAAAGCATTGGGTTTAGGGAGTTTTAGAATCGGACATTGCAACATTGGATGAGCAATCTTGTCACAAATATAACAGTAATGTTGCACTGTACAATCCTTCACTACATGTGTATCAACTGCACACTTCCAGCAACGGACACCTTTCTTTGCCTTGGCCTTGCCTGCCGAATGATCCACCTGCACATCTGTCACGGCAGCCTGGGCAACGACAGTAGTTGGCCCTTGTGGCAGCTGCGGCACCTGTGAAATCTGTGGCGGCATCACAACCTGCTGATATGGCTGCATGTGCTGCTGCGGTATGGCCTGTTGCGGAAATTGTTGCAGAACCGACATGTGCTGGGGAGGATGTATAAAGCCATGTTGCATAGTAGCACCTGCAAACTGTTGCTGTTTTGGCTTCTTCTTCTTTTTACGTTTCCGTGCAGCCCCTTGTTTTGTTGGCCGACCGCGAAAGAAGAATGTTGTAGTTGGGTCATAGCTCCCCCGGGATGGAACTGTGGAGGAGCGGTCACCCCCGTAGACGATGCCCCGTACATGGGAGTTGGCCCTCCATTGGCGGCAAGGCCGTATGGTGAATGGTACTGCCCTGGTTGTCTATAAACCGGTAGCTGATTCTCCCCCATATCCGTAGGCCGGCGCCAATCCACGCTGCTGTTGAGGAAGGGCTGGAGGGCCCTGGTAGCTTGGTGCTGGAGCTGTAGGTCTGGATGAACCGTGAGCTGCCCCTACGACAGGAGGACCATGAGGGTTCGACCCTCCCGCGGCCGAGGCGGCCCGCGTCGGAGGAGGCATGCCCGCCATAGGGCGCTGCAAAGACGCTGCAACCGCCGCGTAGGAGCGGATGGGACTGGTATAGAGAGTTGCAGTGGTCGGCGGCGGCGCAGTCAGGGCGAGAAGGGACTTGGTGTTTCTGGCGATCGAGGGCGACGACGTCGAAGAGGAACGTGCGGTCGGCGGGGCCGGCGGCTTTGTCGATGTTCCGCAACTCCGCCGGCGAGTCCTGTTCGAGGTTGCGGAGCGAGGGCGAGCGTCGTAGACGAAGTAGTCGAACACGCGAAAGTAAATGACACAGAGAGATATGGAGGAGACCAGCTTTATTAATCAATGATCAGGTGTTACAATGATGGCTCCTCGTTGCTTTATATAGGGGGTAGGTGGTCAAGGGATAAGTACCCACTTAACGTAAAGTGGGGGAAACAGGAGGGGCTACCCCGTGCGATACGCATGAGGCGTGCCGCCACCCCACGATGACCCGGTTTCCCAACACTCCCCCTTGGGTAATTATCCGTATATCCATGCCTCAAAACTCCGAAAAACCCAGTGGGAAAAAATATGGAGAAAGAGCACATAGTATACGTTGTTGTATTGCACGAATTGCCTCGTCAAAAACCTTGTGTGAGAAACATCAGGAAAACTCACTCAAGGGAAAAAGAGTACAATCCACTCAACCATCAAGTTGAGTACTCGATCACCAGGATCGAGATTTTAACGACGAATTTGAAGTTTCTCCCCCTGAACCTTGCATCTCTCTAAGTCTCATCATACCGATTCCACGCACACACCTCTCCAAGGTTGATGCCGGTAATGATTTAGTGAATATATCAGCAAGATTGTCATAGGACTTAGTATGCAAAACTCTCACCTCGTTCAACTGTTGCAGCTCATGTGCATAGAAGAACTTGGGACTAATATGCTTTGTGAGGTTACTCTTCACATAACCCATCTGGACTTGTGCAACACAAGCAGCATTATCTTCATAGATAATGGTAGGGGTTTGTACGGTGTTCAGCCCACATGTCTGCTGAATGTGGCCGATCATCCGCCGAAGCGATACACACTCTTTTGACGCTTAGAATAGTGCCATGATTTCTGAGTGGTTCGTGAAAGTCGACACAAGTGTTTTCTTGGACGATTTCCAGGAAAACGCAGTTCCACCACAAAGGAAAACATATCCAGTCTGCGATTTGCAATCATGCGGGTCCGATAGGTACCCAGCATCGGCATAGCCTAAAATAGATAGGTCTTGATTTCTTTTATAAAACAAGCCAAGATCTTTGGTCCCTTGCAGGTAACGGAAGACGTCCTTGACACCTTTCCAATGCCTCTTGGTAGGTTCAGAACTGTACCGAGCAAGCAAACTGACGGCGAACGCAATGTCTGGCCGTGTACAATTTGCGAGGTACATGAGTGCTCCAACTGCACTCAGGTAAGGCACCTCTGGTCCCAGAGTTTCCTCCCCCTCTTCCTTTGGCCTGAACGGGTCCTTGTCTAGCTGTAAAGATCTTCCGACCATCAGGATCTTAGAAGGATATGCCTTATCAAATCCAAATCTCTCCAACACCTTCTGGGTGTAGGCCGACTGGTGCACTAGAATCCCATCAGGGGAATGTTCAAGTTGCAGACCTAGACAGAACTTGGTTTTACCCAAATCCTTCATCTCGAATTCCGACATCAGGTAGGAACTCGCTTCCTCAATATCCTCAGGCGTACCGATTATGTTTAAATCGTCCACTTACACTGAGATTATACAGAATCCATCTTGGGATCGCCGTATAAAAACACATGGGCAATCTTTATTGCTCGTGTAGCTCTTCTCATGAAGGAAATCACTTAAGCGATTGAACCACATTCTACCAGACTGTCTGAGTCCGTACAGTGCCTTTTGAAGTTGAACACTGTATAGACCCCTATTTGCTCTATCATGGTTCGGAATAGGGATACCTTCTGGAACCTTCATGTATATATTCGAATCCAAGTTATCATATAGGTAAGCAGTGACAACATCCATTAGTTTCATTTTCAAGCCCATGTTTACTGCCATCGAGATCAAGTATCTAAAGGTAACTCCATCCATGACCGGGGAATAAGTCTCCTCAAAATCGACACGTGGTCGTTGAGTGAACCCTTGAGCTACGAGCCTTGGTTTGTACCGTACTACCTTATTATTTTCATCTCTCTTTCGAACAAAAACCCACCTATGGCCAACAGGGCGAATGTGGGGAGGAGTTCGATAAACTGGTCCGAACACCTTCCTTTTGTTGAGAGATAATAATTCGGCAGTAATTGCCTGCTGCCAATCTTTTCAATCCGACCTTTTCTTGCAATCAGCGAGCGTGTTAGGCTCAGGGTCAAGATCTATGATTGAGGCAATTTTCGTAGCAAAGTTGATGTCGACAATCACCGTTGCTCGGTTCAGGGACTCCCCCGTATAAATATAATTTATGGCCATTTCGTCATGGAGCGCATCCGGCGCAAACACTTGCTCTACCAAATTTACCATTATGGGAGCAAGGTCCTTTAGATTTCCCGCGCCGACGTGTGCGCACACATCTCCGCTGGGTGTTCCCCCTATGGGAAAGTTTAAGTCCGGAACTTCGTGCACTGAATTTTCCGTACTTGTGTCAGGTCTCGACTGGCTCCCCGTTTCAATTTGGGGTACTTTGGCGACAGGCTGTGATAAATCTCTCTTATCCTTTTTCGTCAGGCGTCCCCGAGTACTTGGGATTTGAGAAGCCGGATTTCTCGTCCTTTTAGGCCTTTGGACGGGAGCGGGTATACCATCATTTTTCTTCGGTATTTCAACCCTTTCCAGTGCATTGCGCGCGTGCACATGCGATTTTGTCACAGTCTTTAAGTCACTAAAGTGGTCGGGCAGTTGATTTGCTAAAGACTGCAAATCTATTATCTTTTGGACTTCTCTCTCAGTCTCAGCAGTGCGCGGGTCATGAGCGTGGATCCCCGTGGCTTGCCACGTGATTTCTCGACTTTTAGCATCAAGGGGTTGATTCTCTCCCCCTAAAGTCGGGAAAAGATCCTCGTCAAAAAGGCAATCAGCAAAATGAGCCGTGTGACAGTCACCTGTCATGGGGTCCAGATACCTGATTATGGACACAGTCTCATAACCAACGTATATCCCCGACTTACGGAGCGGGCCCATTGCCGATCACTGAGGGGGTGGTATTGGTACATATACCTGGCAACCGACCCTTGCGCAAGTTGAACAGGAGAGTGGATGTTGTAGGCCGATGGTCGAAAGTTGATGAGATTAGCCGCGTGTAACACCGCGTGGCCCCAACATGTAGTGGTAAATTACAACCTTGAAGGAGCGGTCGGGCAATGAATTTAATTCCTCTAATCAATGCCTCGGCAAATCCATTTTGTGTATGAACTTGTGGTACCGAGCGCCTGCATCGGGGTGCGGCGGCGGCGGCGCGCACGCGGGCGCGACCGGGGCTGGCCAGGCGCGCGCGGCTCGCGGGAGCGGCGACCAGAGCCGGCCAGTGCAGCCACGGCGCGGGGCGGTGCAGCCAACGGCGCGGCCAGCAAGGCGCGCAGCCACGACGCGGCCCGCTCGGCCAGCGGCCACGGCGCGGCCGGCGCGGCTAGCGCGTGGTGCGGCCACGGCTCGCGGCGGCGGCGGCTGCCAGGCCGGCCAGCGGGGCGGGCGGCAGCACGCTGCAGGGGCGGCGGCCAGGCCGGCCATCGGGGCTCGGCGACGAGCCGGCCAGCGGGACGGCTGCGGCGGCGGTGTCAGCAGGACGCGACGTGGCGCGTGCGACCACCAGGGTCGCGGCCAGCGCGGCGTCATCCGGACGCCGGCCTCGGGATGCGATCTTCGTCGCGTTCATCCGGAAAAACGACGGCGCATGACACATCTGGTGCTTTTGCGGCGGTACCACGATCATCTGGATCGCGATCTGTACCGACTCCCTATAGTGCAGTCAACAAGTTCCTCTTAGTCCAAGAACATCGACATTGGTCGGCGACGTGTTCGTCCGCTCGGTTCTTTGGAGGAAAATCCGCACCATATGTAGATCAAATCCGAAAAATAATCTAATCGCAAAAAAGGAATCGTAGTAACGAGAGGAATCCATTTTTGCAAAAGTGGGGATCGAATCTTATACCTCCGTGGGATCGACGAAAGCCTGCGTGATGCAGACTTGACGGAGAGTTGATGGAGCGAAGCGTGCTGATAACGTGTTCCGCAACTCCGCCGGCGAGTCCGGTCCGAGGTTGCGGAGCGAGGGCGAGCGTCGTAGACGAAGTAGTCGAAGTAGTTGAACACGCGAAAGTAAATGACACAGAGAGATATGGAGGAGACCAGCTTTATTAATCAATGATCATGTGTTACAATGGTAGCTCCTCATTGCTTTATATAGGGGGTAGGTGGTCAAGGGATAAGTACCCACTTAACATAAAGTGAGGGAAACCGGAGGGGCTACCCCGTGCGATACGCACGAGGCGCGCCGCCACCCCACGATGGCCCGGTTTCCCAACAATCGAATCCGTTCGCAAGATCGATCGCATCTGGTTAGGGTAACCGCTCCAGAGAGCCCACATGCGTCGTCCCAGGAAGGCCCAGGAGTATTTCTGGCCCAGCTCCCGCCTTGCATGCATCACTGGCCCGTTCGCCGAGGTTGACCGGTTTTGAAACTCCATAGATCTCGCCTCCGAAACTGCTGCACGATCTTCCTCACATCTCAGCAAATTAACCTGCTCCGGCGAGCCCTTCCGGCAAGCCGAGGGAGATACAACCTTGGCCGCATCGAGGAAATGCCCTAGAACCGGCGGCAGCGTTACCCTGCGCCGCGGCAAGGGACCTCTCCAACCCCCCATACGTGGTGGCCGGGACAGCCGTACTCCGGTTGGCGATGACGACGACGTCCGGCATGGGTGCACCACCGCTGGCGATCCAGGTGGCGACGTGGACCTAGGCTGACCCGATCCAGCCGTCTCTGTGGTCTCCTCCTGCGCCCTGCACACCAAAGACTCGCGGACTTGCAATATCCTGGGCGGCGATGGCGAGGGCCGCTCCCAGTAGCGGGATGCCGGAGTCGGAAACCCAGCATCGGTCCAGAATTCCTGCACAAGTTCCTACTCCGTCTTTCTTCTGGTGCGAACCACCGAAGTCCAATCCGAATTCCTTTCACCTGCGCCCAAGACCTCTAGGGCCATCTGGACTCCGACCGCCGGCGCTCCCTCCTCGTCGGAGGAGTCGCAGTCCAAGGCCAAGCAGATGAATCTTGATCCGGTGGATCCCTTTGCCGGAGATGACGCCAACGACCTCATTATAAAATTGGGGGAGAATTTCACTCCTCCGGCCTCTGCATCAACTAGGGATGCATACGACCATTTTAGTAAATGAGGGAAAACCCCTGTGCATCGCCTGTCCATTCTAGGAATTGAACTTGGGACGGGGGTTAGGCAGGAAGAACCTTATTCTATCTTCAGGAAGCCGCCGCTGTCTCGTCTTTCTAAAGAGGACACAAACCCTAACAAAACGCAAAAAAATAACTAAAAATAGAGCCATCTTTGAAGTACAGAATAGGGAAAATGAGGAATAGAAAAAATGCGGGAACAAGAAAGAAATGCAAGTGGAAAATAGAGGAACGAAAAGCAAAGCAAAATTTCAAAAGATTTTTCTCGTTACACGGGATAAAGAAAACACCGGAAACTTATTTAAACCATTCACTACATTTTCTTAATACCCACAGTAGTAAATCTCGTTAGTGATAAATAAACTATTCTAATGGACCTAATACATAGTACGAGCATTCATGTATACTCCCTTCGTTTTTAAATATAAGTTTGTTTTAAGATTTCAACATGCGTTGTATACAGATGTATATAGATATATTTTAGAATATAGATTCACTCATTTTATTCTGTATCTAGTTTATATTAAATCTCTAAAAGGTTTAGATTTAGGAACGGAGGTAGTACAAAACATGCAGTAGCTTCATCCAACGAAAGAAGAGTATGGTGAGCGGCTTGAGAGGGTTTCACATCGTCCGAAAAAGGGTTTTCCCCCGCTTTGTATTACAAAGCAACCAGCTCCGATACATCCAACGATAGGTACTGGGACGGAAACAGCACAGGCACGCCCAAAAGAAACAACACAGAAAGCGTAAAGAAACAAATGCCGACACCAGCGGATCAACGAAAATGGAGAAGCCTCGCGGCCGCTGCGCCCACCGAATAACACCCACCAAGCTCCTAGACTCCGAGACGCCGGTACCAATCAACACCTCCAAGAAGGGACGCGACGATGGCTGACGCTGCTGCTAAGGGTTTCCCCTGGTACGCGGCGAGGGGAAAGGAAGGGTAGCCCCGACGCCCTCCAGGAAGGTCTAGCGGCACCCGCAGGCGCCACCGCGATGGTGTCGACCAGGCCGACAGGGATTTCTGCCGATCCCAACCTCCACCTAAGGCACATCGGAGCCCGCCACCAAACCGGCCACCACCCAGCGCCAAGACAGACTTGAAGCTTCCCACGCCGTCTCTCCACAGCAACGCAAGGAGCGGCTGATAATCCCCAAGTGCAGGGAATCATCATAGCAATTCCCAAAGGTGGAAGTGATAGTATTGAGTGTCGAACCCACAAGGAGCTAAAGGTAAGATCAATATTCTCTCAAGTCCTATTTGCCACTGATACGACTCTATGTACACCGTGTTGGGGAACGTAGTAATTTCCAAAAAATTCCTACGCACACGCAAGATCATGGTGATGCATAGCAACGAGAGGGGAGAGTGTGTCCACGTACCCTGGTAGACCGAAAGCGGAAGCGTTAGCACAACGCGGTTGATGTAGTCGTACGTCTTCACGATCCGACCGATCAAGTACCGAACGCACGGCACCTCCGAGTTCTGCACACGTTCAACTCGATGACGTCCCTCGAACTCCGATCCAGCCGAGCTTTGAGGGAGAGTTCCGTCAGCACGACGGCGTGGTGACGATGATGATGTTCTACCGACGCAGGGCTTCGCCTAAGCACCTCTATGATATAATCGAGGTGGATTATGGTGAAGGGGGGCACCGCACACGGCTAAGAGATCAAGAGATCAATTGTTGTGTCTCCAAGGGGTGCCCCCTCCCCGTATATAAAGGAGTGGAGGAGGGGGAGGGCCGCCCCTCTCTATGGCGCGCTCTAGGAGGAGTCCTACTCCCACCGGGAGTAGGATTCCCCCCCTTCCAAGTAGTAGGAGTAGGAGTCAAGGAAAGGGAAGAGGGAAGAGAAGGAAGGAGGGGGCGCCGCCCCTCCCCCTAGTCCAATTCGGACTAGTCAATGGGAGGGCGCGCGGCCTGCCTCTCCCTCTCCCCTAAAGCCCAATAAGTCCCATATACTTCTTCCCCCATATTCCTGTAACTCCCCGGTACTCCGAAAAATACCTGAACCACTCGGAACCTTTCCGATGTCCGAATATAGTCGTCCAATATATCGATCTTTACGTCTCGACCATTTCGAGACTCCTCGTCATGTCCCCGATCTTATCCGGGACTCCGAACTACCTTCGGTACATCAAAACACATAAACTCATAATATAACCGTCATCGAACTTTAAGCATGCGGACCCTACGGGTTCGAGAAAAACGTAGACATGACTGAGACACGTCTCCGTTCAATAACCAATAGCGGAACTTGGATGCTCATATTGGCTCCCACATATTCTACGAAGATCTTTATCGGTCAAACCGCATAACAACATACGTTGTTCCCTTTGTCATCGGTATGTTACTTGCCCGAGATTCGATCGTCGGTATCTCAATACCTAGTTCAATCTCGTTACCGGCAAGTCTCTTTACTCGTTCTGTAATACATCATCCCGCAACTAACTCATTAGTTACAATGCTTGCAAGGCTTATAGTGATGTGCATTACTGAGTGGGCCCAGAGATACCTCTCCGACAATCGGAGTGACAAATCCTAATCTCAAAATACGCCAACCCAACAAGTACCTTTGAAAGCACCTGTAGAGCACCTTTATAATCACCCAGTTACGTTGTGACGTTTGGTAGCACACAAAGTGTTCCTCCGGTAAACGGGAGTTGCATAATCTCATAGTCATAGGAACATGTATAAGTCATGAAAAAAGAAGTAGCAACATACTAAATGATCGAGTGCTAAGCTAACGGAATGGGTCAAGTCAGTCACATCATTCTCCTAACGATGTGATCCCGTTAATCAAATAACAACTCTTTGTCCATGGTTAGGAAACATAACCATCTTTGATTAACGAGCTATTCAAGTAGAGGCATACTAGTGACACTCTGTTTGTCTATGTATTCACACATGTATCATGTTACCGGTTAATAAGATTCTAGCATGAATAATAAACATTTATCATGATATAAGGAAATAAATAATAACTTTATTATTGCCTCTAGGTCATATTTCCTTCACACCGTACGTTTGCTTCCAACTAGAAACGAGAAATAAAACTACGTTGTGGGTATGAAGAGGATAACTTTGCATGATATCGGAGAGCTAAAACATAAAAGTAGGTGCTGTTATCATAAAGTTAGAATATATTACTAAATATTATAAATAGCGAGGGTGGAATAATGATGGATCGGTGTGCGGAATTGTCCTAGGCAATTGTTAATAAGACCGGTAGTCGTCATTGAAATTTCATGTGAGGGAGAGGCATAAGCTAACATACTTTCTCTTCTTGGATCATATGCACTTATGATTGGAACTCTAGCAAGCATCCGCAACTACTAAAGATCATTAAGGTAAAACCCAACCATAGCATTAAAGCATCAAGTTCCCTTAAACCCATACGCCACAACCCCCTTACTCCGGTTTATGCTTCTGTCACTCAAGGAACCCACTATAAGCGAATCATGAACGTATTGCAACACCCTACAGCGGGAATCCCTCACGCTTGCGCGACACGGAGGGCACAGTAGGACAACACCAAAATAAAACATACAACTCGTACCAATCTAGATCATCAATCAACCCAAAGACAAAGGATATGTACTCAAAACATCATAGGATGGCAACACATCATTGGATCATAATATGTGGCATAAAGCACCATGTTCAAGTAGGGATTACAGCGGGGTGCGGGAGAGTGGACCGCGTAAAAGAGATGATGATGGTGATGATGATGATGGTGATGTTGATGAAGACGATCACCACGGCGATGATTCCCCTCCCGATGGCACTCCGGCGCCACTGAGAGAGAGAGGAGGAGAAGTTCTACCCCTTGTGCTTCCTCCTCCATGGCCTCCCCCCTAGATGGGGAGAGGTTCTTCCGCTGGTCCTTGGCCTTCATGGCGATGATGGCCCCTCCAGGATCCTCCCCCATGGCCTCCGGTGATGATGGCCCCCTTCGGCAGGGTGCCAGAGAGGGCCTAGATTGATTTCTCGTGGCTACAGAGGCTTGCGGCGGCGGAACTTCCAATCTAGGTTATTTTCTGGGGGTTTCTGTATTTATAGGATTTTTTGGCATCGGTTTCACGTCAGGGGGTATTCGAGTCGTCCATGAGATAGGGGCCCTTGCCCAGGGGGTAGGGCGCGCCCCCCACCCTCGTGGACAGCCCGGGACTGTTCTGGCCCAACTCTTTTACTCCGGGGGCTTCTTTTGGTCCATAAAAATCGTCAAAAATTGGCAAGTCAATTGGACTCCGTTTGGTATTCCTTTTCTGTAAAACTCAAAAACAAGGAAAAAACAGAAACTGGCCCTGGGCTCTAGGTTAATAGGTTAGTCCCAAAAATCATATAAAATAGCATATAAATGCATATAAAACATCTAAGATGGATAATATAATAGCATGAATACTTCATAAATTATAGATACATTGGAGACGTATCAGCATCCCCAAGCTTAATTCCTGCTCGTCCTCGAGTAGGTAAATGATAAAAGAAATAATTTATGAAGTGTGAATGCTTGCAGGTGCACAAGTTTGATCAATGATAATTTCAATCACCTTTTCTAGCATCATTATATGTCATAACAGTAGCTCATCTCATAAAACTTTTCATGATCAAGTAACAGGCTATTCACATGTTAAAGTATAGATCATAAACTTTCTTGAAAACTAACAAACAGTGCTCTTAGTCATCAAACAATTGCAATTCATCTTATTTTCGTGAAGGGTCTATGTAAGAGCTTTGATTCAGCAAACTCCACATACTCAACTATCATTTAATCTTTCACAATTGCTAACACTCATGTGATATTTATGGGTTCAAAGTTTTAATCGGACACAGAGAAAGATAGGGGCTTATAGTTTCGCCTCCCAACGTTTTACCTCAAGGGTAATGTCAACAATAATAATTTATGAAAACCTACATCCAAGTGGATATATATATATATATATCCGGATCGCTCCAACACAAAGTGCTTGCCAAAGGAAAAAGTGTAAAAAGGAAAGGTGATGATCACCATAACTCTTGTATAAGGGTAGAAGATAAAAGTAAAAGATAGGCCCTTCGCAGAGGGAAGCAGAGGTTGTCATGCGCCTTTATGGTTGGATGCATAAAATCTTAATGCAAAAGAACGTCACTTTATATTGCCGCTTGTGATAAAGACCTTTATTATGCAGTCCGTCCCTTTTATTTCTTCCCTATCACAAGTTCGTATAAAGCTTATTTTCTTCGCACTAATAGATCATACATATTTAGAGAGCAATTTTTATTGCATGCACCGATGACAACTTACTTGAAGGATCTTACTCAATCCTTAGGTAGGTATGGTGGACTCTCATGGCAAAACTGGTTTAAGGGATGTTTGGAAGCACAGGTAGTATTTCTACTTGGTGCAAAGAATTTGGCTAGCATGAGAGGGAAAGGCAAGCCCAACATGTTGGATTATCCAAGACAATATTACGTTTCGGATATAGGAAAACATAACCCATTAATTGTCTTCCTTGTCCAACATCAACCTTTTAGCATGTCATATTTTAATGAGTGCTCACAATTACAAAAGATGTCCAAGATAGTATAGTTGTATGTGAAATCTCTCTTCCTTCAATATTCTTTCATGAATTGTTCAAGTGACCAATTCTGCGTTTGCTAACTTTCAATAAGTTTACTACCTATACTTATTTCATGTGAAGTCATTACTCCCCATGGTATAAGCATATGAAACATATATAATTTCAGATTTATGATATTCAATTCATTCAACCATTTACTCATAGGATATATGTGAAGCACGTGAGTAAATGACAAACTACTCCAAAAAGATATAAGTGAAGAACACTGAGTAGTCAAATAATTAACTAGCCATGGGAGGATTCCTTTTCATTCAACATTTCAGATCCAATGATTCTATTCAAACAGCAAGTAAAATTGAAAATACGCTCCAAGCAAAACACATATCATGTGACTAATAAAAATATAGCTCCGAGTAAGGTATACCGATAGTTTTGAAGACGAAAGAGGGGTTGCCTTCCGGGGCATCCCCAAGCTTAGGCGCTTGAGTATTCCTTGAATATTACCTTGGGGTGCCTTGGGAATCCCCAAGCTTAGGGTCTTTCCACTCCTTATTCTCCTCATATCGATATCTCACTCAAAGCTTGAAAACTTCAATCACACAAAACTTAACGGAACTTCGTGAGATAGGTTAGTATGATAAAGAGTAAACCATTCACTTTGGTACTGTCAAAGACAAGGTTTATAATTGTTATCACACAATTCCTACTGTACCATATCATTTCTACAATTTATATTGAGAAGTATAAGCCATAGAAACTAGAAAACAAGCAAACTATGCAATGAAAACAGAATCTGTCAGAAACAGAACAGTCTGTAATGATCTGAACAGAAACCATAGTTATGCTACTCCAAAAATTATGAAATAAATTGTTGGACGTGAGGAATTTGTCTATTAATCTTCTGAAAAAAGAATCAACTCAAAATTACTCTTCTGTAAAAAATGACAGCTAATCTCGTGAGCGCAAAGTTTCTGTTTTTTACAGCAAGATTACATTAACTTTCACCCAAGTCTTCCCAAAGGTCTTACTTGGCACTTTATTGAAACAAAAGCTATAAAACATGATTACTACAGTAGCTTAATCATGTAAACACACAAAAACAGTAAGGGTAAATATTGGGTTGTCTCCCAACAAGCGCTTTTCTTTAATGCCTTTTAGCTAGGCATGATGATTTCAATGATGCTCACATAAAAGATAAGAATTGAAACATAAAGAGAGCATCATGAAGAATATGACTAGCGCATTTAAATCTAACCCACTTCCTATGCCTAGGGATTTTGTGAGAACATAATTTATAGGAACAAGAACCAACTAGCATAGGAAGGCAAAACAAGTATAACTTCAAAACTTTAAGCACATAGAGAGGAAACTTGATATTATTGCAACTTCTACAAGCATATATTCCTCCCTCATAATATTTTTTAGTAGCATCATGAATGAATTCATCAATATAACCATCACATAAAGCATTATTTTCATGATCTACAAGCATAGAGAATTTTCTACTCTCCACATAAGCAAAATTCTTCTCATTCGGAATAGTGGGGTCACTAATTCTTAAAGTTGACACTCTTCCAAACCCGCTTTAGATGATAGTATTATTCATACTCCAAAAGATATAAGTGAAGTTCATGGAGCATTCTACAATTAATATAGTCTAACCAATATCCAAGCTCAAAATATATAAGTGAAGCACACGAAGCATTCTATAAAACCATACTCAAAAGATTTAATTGAAGCGCAAAGAGCATTCTATAAGGTCATACTCAAAAGATATAAGTGAAGCACATGGATCATTCTATAAATCGATGAAGGGATATCTCATACTAGCATGGTTATTAAAAAAACACAAGGGACACAAATCATGTGAACAAAACAAAAACCGAGGTATACCGATAATTATTGAAGAAGAAAGATGGGATGCCAACCGGGGCATCCCCAAGCTTAGATGGTTGAGTATCCTTGGAATATTTACTTGGGGTGCCTTGGGCATCCCAATCTTGAATTCTTGCCTCTCATTATTCTTCTCACATCGGTAACTCCTCGTTCTTCGAACACTTCATCCACAAAAACTTCACAAAAACTTTGTGAGATCCGTTAGTATACTAAAGCAAATCACTACCTTTAGGTACTGTCCGTTAGTATACTAAAGCAAATCACTACCTTTAGGTACTGTTGCAAACTCATTCCAATTTCATATTAGCACTTTATCTACTGTATTCCAACTTCACCATGGTTCATACCCCCTGATACTACCCATAGATTCATCAAAATAAGCGATCGACACATAGAAAACAGAATCTGTCAAAAACAGGACAGTCTGTAGTAATCTGGAAGTTTAGTAAACTTATGTAACTTCAAAAACTTCTAAACAAATACGAAAATTTAAACAATTTGTACAGAAGTAATTTGCAAAAATTTCCAGACCCATTTGACTTTCCAGTAAAAAATGTAAATTCACGCGCTACAGCCAAAGTTTCTGTTTTCGTACTGCACAAAATAAACAAGCAATCTAATCATCCTAAAACCAAAGCTTGGCACATTATTTTTATAATACAATGGATATATACAAGGGGATAATTATTTTCAGAGAAGCTTCCATGAAATTTTTTACATTGTTTCCATGAGCATGAACACAAGTGCTCAAGGTCGACCCTCACTTCTTCAATGCATAATCTTCCAATCACTTCTCTTATTGAAAAACTTTTTAGGCATGAGAGGCAAGTAATTTTTTTTGTATTTTCATTCTTTTAATTTTTTTTGTATGTTTCACCCACAACTAAACAGAAACAAAAAGGTAAAACAAAATCTACTAAGTGAAGAAGGCAAACAAGCACACACGAGAATATCAACCCCACGCTATTGCTCCCCGGCAACGGCGCCAGAAAAGAGCTTGATAATCCCCAAGTGCAGGAAATCATCGTAGCAATTCCCAAAGGTGGAAGTGATACGTATGGAGAGTCGAACACACAAGGAGCTAAAGGTAAGATCACTATTCTCTCAAGTCCTATCTGCCACTGATACGACTCTACGTACACCGAACGTTTGCTTCCAACTAGAAACGAGAAATAAAACTACATTGTGGGTATGTAGAGGATAACTTTGCATGATATCGGAGAGCTAAAACATAAAAGTAGGTGATGTTATCATAAAGTTAGAATATATTACTAAATATTATAAATAGGGAGTGTGGAATAATGATGGATCGGTGTGTGGAATTGTCCTAGGCAATTGTTAATAAGACCGGTAGTCGTCATTGCAATTTCATATGAGGGAGAGGCATAAGCTAACATACTTTCTCTTCTTGGATCATATGCACTTATGATTGGAACTCTAGCAAGCATCCGCAACTACTAAAGATCATTAAGGTAAAATCCAACCATAGCATTAAAGCATCAAGTCCCCTTTATCCCATACGCAACAACCCCCTTACTCGGGTTTATACTTCTGTCACTCAAGCAACCCACTATAAGCGAATCATGAACGTATTGCAACACCCTACAGCGGGAATCCCTCACGCTTACGTGACACGGAGGGCATAATATGACAGCACCAAAATAAAACATACAACTCGTACCAATCTAGATCATCAATCAACCCAAAGACAAAGGATATGTACTCAAAACATCATAGGATGGCAACACATCATTGGATCATAATATGTGGCATAAAGCACCATGTTCAAGTAGGGATTACAGCAGGGTGCGGGAGAGTGGACCGCATAAAAGAGATGAGGGTGATGATGATGATGGTGATGTTGATGAAGACGATCACCGCGGTGATGATTCCCCTCCCGATGGCACTCCGGCGCCACCGAGAGAGAGGAGGAGAAGTTCTACCCCTTGTGCTTCCTCCTCCATGGCCTCCCCCCTAGATGGGGAGAGGTTCTCCCTCTGGTCCTTGGCCTTCATGGCGATGATGGCCCCTCCAGGATCCTCCTCCATGTCCTCCGGTGATGATGGCCCCCTCCGGCAGGGTACCGGAGAGGGCCTAGATTGATTTCTCGTGGCTACAGAGGCTTGCGGCGGCGGAACTTCCGATCTAGGTTATTTTCCAGGGGTTTCTGTATTTATATTTTGGCGTCGGTTTCACGCCAGGGGGGTCTCCGAGTCATCCACGAGATAGGGGCCCACGCCCAGGGGGGTAGGGCGTGCCCCCCACCCTCGTGGACAGCCCGGGACTCTTCTGGCCCAACTCTTTTACTCCGGGGGCTTCGTTTGGTTTATAAAAAATCATCAAAAATTGGCACGTCAATTGAACTCCGTTTGGTATTCCTTTTCTGTAAAACTAAAAAACAAGGAAAAAACAGAAACTGGCACTGGGCTCTAGGTTAATAGGTTAGTCCCAAAAATCATATAAAATAGCATATAAATGTATATAAAACATCTAAGATGGATAATATAATAGCATGAATACTTCATAAATTATAGATACGTTGGAGACGTATCAGGGGCCTGCACGACAAAGAAGAGGAGCCGGGACTAGGGGCAACACCACCGTTGGCACGCGGGAGGTCCCAAGCTCCACCATCAATGACGGTAGGCGACTGGACGCAATAGCAGGAGCCCGTAAAGCTCCCGCCTTCGCGCTGCAGAAAGCACGCGGTCTGCGACGCCGCCCCCTGTCCAAGCCGCTCCTCCAAACCTCCACACAGAAAGCATCATGGCCGCGGCAACACGACCATTCCGGCCCGCCGCCAAGTGGAAGCACCACCACCACACTCAGCACCGTCTACCTCCACCAAGGCGTCGGACCGCCATCGGCCTAGCTGCACCACCGCCGCACGCCCGTGACAGAGGGGACCAATCGCAGCCGCTGAGAGCCCGAAGCCGGACCCCAGCCACCACCCACGCCGACCGCGGCTTGCGCCGCCTAGGCAGTTCCGCCGCCAAGACGCAATCGGAACCGGCCTACGGCTGCCCCACCATGGCAGTCGTCGCGCCACCGGCGGATCTGCAACAGAGGCCACCAAGGCAGCCACCACGACCCACATGCAGCCACCCGACGCCTCACCGCTGGCCGCACAGGGAGGGGCCAGGGCCACACTTGCAGGGCCAGATCCAGGCCAGATCCATGCCCATGCCGCCGCACGGGAGCCCCGCCACCCCCCCGCTCGGCGCCATAGTAGGCCGCCGCGCCACGAGCCAATGCCCCACGACCGCGGCGCAGCACCTGCCACCACACCAACGCCAGGAGTCGCCGCCGTCGCGCCGTCGGGCCCCGCGTCCGTGATACGTCTCCAACGTATCTATAATTTTTTATTGTTCCATGCTATTATATTATCTATTTTGGATGTTTAATGGGCTTTAATATACCTTTTTATATTATTTCTGGGACTAACCTATTAACCAAAGGCCCAGTGCAATTTGCTGTTTTTTTTGCCTATTTCAGTGTTTCGCAGAAAAGGAATATCAAACGGAATCCAAACGGAACGAATCCTTCGCGAGGATCTTTCTTGGAACAAACGCAATCTAGGAGACTTGGAGTGGAAGTCAGAGACGCAACGAGGCGGCCATGAGGCAGGAAGGCGCGCCCCCACCCTCATGGGCCCCTCGTAGCTCCACCGACCTACTTCTTTCTCCTATATATAATCTTATACCCTGAAAACATCCGGGAGAGCCACGAAACCACTTTTCCACCGCCGCAACCCTCTGTACCCGTGAGATCCCATCTTGGGGCCTTTTCCGGCGATCTGCCGGAGGGGGATTCGATCACGGAGGGCTTCTACATCAACACCATAGCCTCTCCGATGATGTGTGAGTAGTTTACCACAGACCTTCTGGTCCATAGTTATTAGCTAGATGGCTTCTTCTCTCTCTTTGGATCTCAATACAACGTTCTCCTCGATTCTCTTGGAGATCTATTCGATGTAATACTCTTTTGCGGTGTGTTTGCCGAGATCCGATGAATTGTGGGTTTATCAACTTGATTATCTATGAATATTATTTGGTTCTTCTCTGAATTCTTATATGCATGATTTGATATCTTTGCAAGTCTCTTCGAATTATCGGTTTAGTTTGGCCTACTAGATTGATCTTTCTTGCAATGGGAGAAGTGCTTAGCTTTGGGTTCAATCTTGCGGTGCTCGATCCCAGTGACAGAAAGGGAAATGACACGTATTGTATTGTTGCCATCGAGGATAAAAAGACAGGGTTTACATCATATTGCTTGAGTTTATCCCTCTACATCATGTCATCTTTCCTAATGCGTTACTCCGTTCTTATGAACTTAATACTCTAGATGCATGCTGGATAGCGGTCGATGTGTGGAGTAATAGTAGTAGATGCAGAATCGTTTTGGTTTACTAGACACGTACGTGATGCCTATATTCATGATCATTGCCTTAGATATCATCATAACTATGCGCTTTTCTATCAATTGCTCGGTAGTAATTTGTTCACCCACCGTAATATATGCTATCTTGAGAGAAGCCACTAGTGAAAGCTATGGCCCCCGGGTCTACTTTACATCATATAAGTGTGACAGCCTGGTTTTTGCCCTCTCTCATTTGCTTGATTTTCATTTGAAGTCATTTTGAAATTTGGGTTTTTGAATCTTTTCATATGGACTTAAACACTTGGGTCCCCTTGGCTTTCACCCAAGTGCTTCATTTCCCTCCCTAATCATCATTCCCCTTCTGATCCACCCCAAAATAATCTTTGGAATATTTTTCTTAAATGAAAAATATTCATTTCCTTCCAAAAACCCTAGCTAGCTTGTTATGCTCCAAAGCAACCCCAATTTTTATGGCCCAGAAAAATCTGTGAAAATTCACAAATATTCTTTGAAACCTAGGGCACCTTCCTGAGCAAAAATATTTCATCACCTTTTGGAATATTTTTGCTACAGAAAATATTTTCTGTTCTGGACAGAAATGGTGGTTTCTATAGCAACTACCATTTTACTTGCTCCATTGTGCCTGGTTTTTCTTGTGCATCTTCACCTTAGTAACTCATGGCTAACCTCCAAAGCACAGCCAACTCGCAGCCATTTGACCACAGTAACTGCTCAAAGTTACTGACCAGAAACTTACTTGGCATGTAAAAACTTCTCTACTGCACCTGGATCCAAACCAAAGCATGGTAACATTCAAAACTACCACGAACAACATGCCAGACATGGAGTTTGGGCTTAGGTCAGCATGAGGTCATAGTTCACGCGGTGACCGCGTTCGTCCAGGCGTGCTGGCATGCAGCCGACGCGCTTTGCGACGCGCCCGAGCCTCTGTTGCTCGCGTGCTCGCTTCCCCGCCTGCCTAAGCGTGCCAAACCTCGGCACCATCATCGTCTCAACGCCATTTACTCCTCCCTAGCGCTCGCCGATGCCGGAGCTCGCCGCAGCGAGCACGGGCATGGTTCGGCCATCCCAACAGTGCGGTGCGCACTGTGCTCGTCGCCTTCCCCTCGTTCCTGTGCTCGTCCCCGCTCGCCCACAGTTGCCGCGTGAGTTGCATCGCCTTCTCCCCCTCTCACCGACGCCGCTCGTCGCCGGGCGCCGTGGACAGATGTCCACCGGCGGAGCCCGAACCCCCCTCTCCGCTCGCCTATAAATGGAGCCGCCCCCAGCCTCCTCGAGCACGACATCCAGCACTCCCACACACCCCACAAGCGAGTAGGAAGCCGTAGCCCGGCCGGGCAGGCTGCGGGCCGCCGTCCATGAGCTCAAGCTCGCCGGCAATCCCCTCTGGTCGCCGTGGTAGCTCCAGCCCCTCCCAGGCCAGGGCGATCCTTCCAGGGCCTCCGCCTCTCTCCGGTGAAGCCATCCCGTCCCTCTGGAGCCCCTAGAGTAGCCTCTGCTCGTCGTCTTCCTCATCTCCGGCGACCACCGCGTTCTGCCTCCGCTTGCGAGGAAGATTCCGACGCCGTCCGACCGCCCCTAGCTACGCTACGGGTACGGGCAAGTCCGCATCGACCCCCTCTCTCGATCCCTCCCTCTTGTTTTGGCCAAGGAGCCCTCGTCGCCGGCGAGAGCTCCGGCGGAGCTGCGACTCCCTCTGTTTCCTTCTCCCCCTCCTTCTCACCAGACTAGCGGGGCCCGCTAGTCAGCCACTCTGTACGCGCGCGAAGCGGTACGAGTGGTGGCGCCCCTGGGCTTTACGCCTTCGACGTCACCCCCCAGTCTGTTTATTTTTATTCAAATTCATTTGAATTTGCAGAACACTTCAAACAGCCATAACTCCTCAACCATAAGTCCAAATGAATTGATTTTTTTTGCATCTTGTTCTTTGCAAAGAAATCTAGCAGCTCACCAAAGATGAGATTTTTCTGAGCTGTTTAGAATTTCTGGTGATTTTCAGAAGTGTTCTTGATATTTTCTTTTTGTGTTTAAAATTATTTTCAGAGGGTGAGGCTTGTCTTGAGGATCACCAGAAGGCTTGTGAACCTCATCTGCACTAAGGCAAGCCACAACAACATTTTCATGGTGCCATTTCAATATTTATGATTTTCTTACTTGAATGAAATGATTAATCCATGCATTTAAATAACTATTGTGTTATTTGTATTCTGTTAAGTGTTTGTTAGTTAATATGCTTGATTTACAGAATGTGGAAACTAGCTTAGTTGGTAAAGTAAAGCTAAGATCTATTTGTGGTGATGATAGAAATAATTTTGTTATGCATATTAGTAATTATTTAAAGTTATGTTCTTGCATAAATAAAATTGAAAAAATTGTTAGAAAATATTCTGTTAAGTACTTGTTTAGCCATGTTACTTGACTTACAGAATGTTTGAACCTCACTTGGTTGGTAAATAAAATAGGATTTGTTTGTGGTATAATTTTTGCTATGCATATGAGAAATTAATCGAAGTTATTTTCTTATATGAGAAAATAATAAAACTTGTTGCAAAATATTTTGGTTAAAATGTGAGTTACCCTGACCAGCAAAGTAAAATAAGTTGTTGATGTTTATGCTTAGTGTGAATATGGTTGACATCGGTCATTCTCGTTAATAAGTGATGCATGTGTAGTTCTGCATTTCATGGCATGCTATGACACCGGTCATTTTCATTTTAAGTTGAACCTAAACATAACTCAACTTGAATATATCGTTGACTGGGTCATGGTGCCGCTGAATCGAGTTTTTCCCAGTGCAACCACATTTGCCTTTGTGGGAAGGCCTTGATTCGGTCCATTGACATTGCCTCTGGTCGGTGCCTCCAACTAGGGAAGGTTATGACATGCTTACCCTGGCCCGGTAAGCAGGCATAACCTTGTGTGCCCGTTGTTGATATTATGGTACCGGGTCCCCGAGTGGGATCATTTTGGCCACGACGGTGGTCCTTGTGTCTTTTGTAGACACGGGGCCACCCAGGACTAGCTAGTTGGGGATTGGGTCGGAGTGGCCGGGAGAGTGTCATGGCAATGGAAGGGTTTTGTCGGGATGCCGTTGGTCCACCCGAATGGGAGTGCGAGGCCATGGGTTCCGTGGTGTGGGTACAGTGTGCTACCTCTGCAGAGTGTATAATCTATCGATAGCCGAGTCCACGGTCACGGACACCTCGTAGTAGGTCCCACCATGAGTGAACGTTAAATAAAATCTGCACACTAAGTTATGAACTTTGCACTGTTGATGATGGCTGGAAGGCCATCGAGATGTTCAGGACCAAATATTGGTCTTGGCTGTGATCGCCGTAAGGATCATGAGTTACTCTTGTCAAGACCATGATGGTGGTTTGTTTGTGATCCCAGAATGATCACGGTTGGTAAGTTCGTCCCGAGGGACATTCGAGCATGATCACAACATGTTGGACATATAGTGTTGCATTATTTTTAATTGGTTAATTATCATGATATTGTTTGCCATTATGATTATTCCTGTTGTGAGCGTGCAAGTACATTCAATGTACTGACCTGGTCGTCATGCCAGATTTCAGGAAAGTCTCGTTGGAAAGGAGCGCTGCTCGAGTCTAGATCGTGTCCACATCGGTGTCCCTGTGCTATGGAGTTTCCGCTACGACGTTGTTCCGCTGCCGCGTAGTTGTTGTGATCGAGGCCCCCTTTATGTTCACTAAATAATGTACATATTGTTCAGCCGCACCGGTTGTGCTGCTTGGCCTCGACATCGGTTGTAATATAAACTCTGATCCGCTAGCATCAATAAAGCGGTTGTTTTCTGCACCAAGATGTTGTGTGTTGCCAGAAGACATGGTCTCTGGGCTGGCAATGCATGGTAAACCGGTCGTTCTGAGCCGGGGTGCCACAACGCTTGGTATCAGAGCCGCGCTGACTGTAGGCCACGCTAGACTACGACGTGTTAACTGGACGATAGATACGAGTTTAAGTTGAGTGCCGGTAGCAATTGTAGCTGGTTGTTGCATTGCATGCATTTGGTTTATATTTTTATGCTAACCTGCTAATTGTTGTGAGTGTAGATGGCTCCGGTGTTGTATCCGTGCTAGTTGCTGCTAATGCCGTACAAATCACCGCACCTCCTTCGCAACGTGTGGCGTCGGCTATACCCTCTCGGAGACGACCCAGTCTATCGTGTGTACCGGGAGCGTCTAGCTGATTCAGTGTATGAGTATCACGCAGTGGTCACTCTGTGCACTAGTTCCGATTCCAGCTCTTACACTCGTACTTCTCAGAGCGGTTATGCCTCCACCGCTTCTCAGGCTCTCCAGTTTGCTGCATTCGAGGTCCTTGTCGAGCTTCGCTACAACGAGGTCCGAATGCAGAACCACCCAGGTTTCTATTACTACCCTTCTCTGCACGACAATAGTCGTGTCCGTTTCCCTTGTTGGAAATATGCCCTAGAGGCAATAATAAATGGTTATTATTATATTTCTTTGTTCATGGTAGTTGTCTATTGTTCATGCTATAATTGTGTTATCCGGAAATCATAATACATGTGTGAATATATAGACCACAACGTGTCCCTAGTAAGCCTCTAGTTGACTAGCTCGTTGATCAACAGATAGTCATGGTTTCCTGACTATGGACATTGGATGTCATTGATAACGGGATCACATCATTAGGAGAATGATGTGATGGACAAGACCCAATCCTAAGCATAGCTCAAAGATCGTGTAGTTCGTTTGCTAGAGCTTTTCCAATGTCAAGTATCTTCTCCTTAGACCATGAGATCGTGCAACTCCCGGATACCGTAGGAGTACTTTGGTGTGCCAAACGTCACAACGTAACTGGGTGACTATAAAGGTACACTACGGGTATCTCCGAAAGTGTCTGTTGAGTTGGCATGGATTGAGACTGGGATTTGTCACTCCGTATGACGGAGAGGTATCTCTGGGCCCACTCGGTAATGCATCATCATAATGAGCTCAATGTGACTAAGGAGTTAGTCACGGGATCATGCATTACGGTACGAGTAAAGAGACTTGCCAGTAACGAGATTGAACAAGGTATTGGGATACCGACGATCGAATCTCGGGCAAGTAACATACCGATTGACAAAGGGAATTGTATACGGGATTGATTGAATCCTCGACATCGTGGTTCATCCGATGAGATCATCGTGGAACATGTGGGAGCTAACATGGGTATCTAGATCCCGCTGTTGATTATTGACCGGAGAGGCGTCTCGGTCATGTCTGCATGTCTCCCGAACCCGTAGGGTCTACACACTTAAGGTTCGGTGACGCTAGGGTTGTAGAGATATGAGTATGCGGAAACCGGAAAGTTGTTCGGAGTCCCGGTTGAGATCCCGGACATCACGAGGAGTTCCGGAATGGTCCGGAGGTGAAGAATTATATATAGGAAGTCAAGTTTCGGCCACCGGGAAAGTTTTGGGGGTCACCGGTATTGTACCGGGACCACCGGAAGGGTCCCGGGGGTCCACCGGGTGGGGCCACCTATCCCGGAGGGCCCCATGGGCTGAAGTGGGAAGGGAACCAGCCCTTAGTGGGCTGGGGCGCCCCCCATGGGCCTCCCCCCTGCGCCTAGGGTTGGAAACCCTAGGGTGGGGGGGCGCCCCACTTGCCTTGGGGGGCAAGTCTCCCCCCTGGCCGCCGCCCCCCCATGCAGATGGGTTCCAGGCCGGCGCCCCCCCTCCCAGGGGGCCTATATAAAGGGGGGGAGGGCAGCAATACAACAGCCTTTGGCGCCTCCCTCCTCCCCTGCAACACCTCTCCCTCTCGTAGAAGCTCGGCGAAGCCCTGCTGAGATCTCGCTACATCCACCACCACGCCGTCGTGCTGCTGGATCTCCATCAACCTCTCCTTCCCCCTTGCTGGATCAAGAAGGAGGAGACGTTGCTGCTCCGTACGTGTGTTGAACGTGGAGGTGCCGTCCGTTCGGCACTCGGTCATCGGTGATTTGGATCACGGCGAGTACGACTCCATCAACCTCGTTCATTGGAACGCTTCCGCTCGCGATCTACAAGGGTATGTAGATGCACTCCTTTCCCCTCGTTGCTAGTATACTCCATAGATGGATCTTGGTGATGCGTAGGAAATTTTAAAATTCTGCTACGATCCCCAACATCCCTATCATTGATCCGGAGTCTGATAGTGTTGCTAGCCACCTTGCTCGTTATGTCACTGCTAGCTATCTTATGATCCACGAGCTGGCTCGAGAGCTGACTCGTGCCCGTACTGCTTTAGCCGCTGCTTTAGTCACTACTAGATCTGCCACTACTCCATCTTCTCTGGGATTCACCCCTTATGTTCCAGCCAGTTCTAGTTCCCCTATTTCGCCGGTTACTCCTCCGAGTAGCACGGGCGTCTCGGTCGTCAATCCTCTCAGTACTCCCGCCGAGTGGGTTTCACTTCTCACTACCCCTGTAGCCCCGATGCTTCATCCTACCCTGCCCCTGAGGGAGAGCCCTCGAGGCAGCGCCGTCGTGTTACCTTTAACCCGGAGGTTTCCATTAACCACGTCAGTTCAGGATCCGAGACCGCTTCAGGGGAGGACACCGCAGCACCAGCAGAGCAGTAGTATCTTTGAGTATTCGCAGTCGTCCGGATGATATACGGATGTAGTCGTACGATTCATGATGTTTCGTTGCATGTATGAGAGTAGTTGAACCTGGCATGTTGTTTATCTTTCATGTATGAGTCTATGTATAATTATGTTGGGACTTTATTCGCCGTATTTTCTTCGCTCTTTTGTTTTCTTCCGGGATTTGTTGCTGGCTTTTCCCCAATTTTATTCTTGGATGTTTCTCATCTCGATTGCGTTGTCTTGGGAAAAATCCACAATAGGATGATGCGGGGAGGCAGCAGTAGCAACGTTCGTGAGGGAACTCCTGTTCGTCGTTCCGCACGACGGGCAGGACATTCTCTCGAGCCGTACGTTCCGCCACCACCTCCACCACCAAATCCGCCCTCCACCGAGCAAATTCTGCGTATGTTTGAGGAAAGAAGGAACAATGATCTGTTCGAAATATTAAGAAGTGTGCAAGCTATGGTTGGACATAATGGAAATCAGAACGGTCATCACTCAAAGCTGTCAGATTTTCAAAGGACCAAGCCACCCAGTTTCAGTCAGATTGTTGACCCATTGGATGCAGATGATTGGTTGCGTACCATTGAGAAAAAGCTTGAGATTGCTCGTACTGAAGAAAATGATAACGTTCCATTTGCAACTCATTACCTTGAAGGCGCAGCTGCCATATGGTGGGAAAATGCAAAAGCCATGTGGCCTGTTGATGAAGAAATCACCTGGGAAAAGTTTAAGCATCAGTTCCGAAAATATCATATCCCTACTGGAGTTTGAAGACCAAGCAGCATGAATTTCTCGCACTCGTCCAAGGAAATCAGTCTGTGGGTGAATATTTGCAAAAATTCAATCATCTGGCCCGTTACTCTCTTTATGACGTGGCCACCGAAGAAAGTAATATTGACAGATTTCTTGGGGGCTTAAATCCGCAATTCCGGTGTGCTCTCAGTATGCTTGATTTCCCTGATTTCCAAACTCTGGCGGACAAGGCTTTCATTGCTGAACGGGAGCACAAGCTTATATCAGATAATAGGCTTGTTAACAACGACAACAAGCGTAAGTTTGAGCCAAAGAAGGATGGGTAACCAGTGCAAAAGGCTCGTACCTGGCAGCAGACTCAGGTGGAATACAAGCCAAATTGGCAACAGAATGTTAACATGACCACCACTCAAGTCAAGAATGTCATGACCAACCCAATGCATGAGGAACGTCAGCGCAATTATTCTTGCTTCAGTTGTGGGCAGAACGGACATTATGCCAGACAGTGCCCCAAGAACAACAAGGCGAATGCCCTAATTAGGCCACAAGTCAACTTTATGGAGTCATACCCGACCCAGCAAAACTTCACTGGGCACGTGCATCATATCTCCGCCGATGAAGCCCAAGAGAAACCAGAAGTCGTCATTGGTATGTTTTCTATTAATGACATACCTGCCGTAATTTTATTTGACTCTGGGGCTTCCCATTATTTTATTTCTCAGAGTTTTGCTGCCCAAAACCAATTTCCTTGTACGCTTTTGGGCAAAAATATGCTGGTACAAACCCCGGGATCTATAATCAAGAGCAATCTGGTCTGCCGTGATCTGGAAATCAATATCAACGGAGTCTACTTTCCAACCTCTCTGATCATCATTGAGTCTGAAAAGTTGGACATTATATTGGGTATGAATTGGTTGGCCCGATATCAAGTTTGCATAAACTGCGCAACACGAGAAGTCACTTTGACCAGTCTGAATGGGCAGACTACCAAATTCTATGCTCGCAAGAATATACCCAAGCAAGAATTGGTTTGCACCGCTGTGGCTGAGTTGGAATTAATTCCTGTGGTCAGCGAGTACCCTGATGTATTTCCAGAAGAACTGCCAGGCATGCCACCAGATCGGGAACTGGAATTTGCAATAGATCTTGTGCCCGGGACTGCACCGTTATACAAGAAGTACTACTAGATGCCCTAATCAGAATTAGTGGAGCTAAAAAAACAGCTTGATGAACTGCTCCAGAAAGGATATATTCGTCCCAGCTCTTCACCATGGGGATCACCTGCTATTTTCATGGACAAAAAGGATGGCAGTCTCCGCATGTGCGTAGATTACCGCCAGCTGAATGAGGTCACCATCAAAAATAAATATCCGCTGCCAAGGATTGATGACCTATTTGATCAGCTCAGTGGGGCTAAAGTATTCTCTAAGATCGATTTACGGACCGGATATCATCAGCTCAAGATTAAAAAGGAGGATATTCCTAAGACCGCATTCACTACTCGGTACGGTCTTTGAATATACCGTGGTGTCCTTTGGTCTCAACAATGCCCCTGCTTTCTTCATGCATATGATGAACAAAGTATTCATGGACTTCCTCGACAAATTCGTGGCAGTCTTTATCGATGACATCCTCATTTACTCCAAGGGTGAAGAAGAGCATAAGGATCACCTCCGAGCAGTGCTACAACGACTCCGTGACCATCAGCTATACGCCAAATTCAGTAAATGCGAATTTTGGCTCAAGCAAGTTGGGTTTCTCGGACATGTACTATCCGCCGAAGGTATAGCCGTGGACCCAAGCAAAGTAAAGGATGTGCTCGATTGGGTGCCGCCCACGACTGTGACGCAGATCCGGAGTTTTCTCGGATTAGTTGGATATTACCGTCGTTTCATTGAAGGGTTTTCCAAGATTGCTAAACCCATGACGGAGCTGCTCAAAAAGGATAAGAAGTTTGAATGGACGAAGGACTGTGAGAAATGTTTTAATGAGCTAAAGATACGGCTGACGACCGCACCTGTATTGACTCTTCCAGACATTTATCGCAGTTTTGATATGTATTGTGACGCCTCCAAGCAAGGCATTGGTTGCGTACTTATGCAAGACAGCAAGGTAGTAGCATATGCATCGCGACAGCTATGACCCCACGAGGGAAATTATCCTACTCATGATTTGGAATTGGTTGCGGTGGTTCATGCGCTAAAAATTTGGAGACACTACCTCATTGGAAAAACGTGCCAAATTTTTACCGACCACAAAAGTCTCAAATACATCTTTACTCAGCCAGATTTAAACCTCCGCCAACGAAGATGGCTAGAGTTGGTCAAGGATTATGATCATGGAATAAATTACCACCCGGGTAAGGCCAACGTGGTTGCCGATGCACTCAGTCGAAAGCCCGTCAGCTTAAATGTCATATTGAAATCCTTGCCTCCCGAACTCCAAGAGGAGATCACTCAGCTCAACCTGATCATAGTGGATGCTGGCCTCGCTAATATTTTGGAAGTTACCCCCACACTTGAGGAAGAGATCCACAAGGCCCAGCCAGCTGACACCAATCTGCAAAGATATGCCAAAGGCCAGATGGCAGAGCAGACCCCAGATTTCTCCAAGGACAAATTCGGTACCCTCCGATTCCGTGGACGGATTTGTGTACCCAATGAACCGGACTTAAAGAAGAAAATCCTGTCAGAAGCACACGAATCCTCATACTCCATTCATCCAGGAGGTACAAAAATGTATGAGGACCTTAGACAAATATTCTGGTGGGATGGAATGAAGAAAGACATTGCCTATTTTGTGGCCTGTTGCGACATATGCAACAAGGTGAAGGCAGAGCATCAGAAGCCAGCCGGACTCCTCCAACCGCTGTCGGTTTCACAATGGAAATGGGATGACGTTTGTATGGATTTCATTACGGGGTTGCCTAAGACTCAGTGAGGCAATGATGCAATCTGGGTCATAGTGGACACCCTAACCAAGGCCGCTCACTTCATTCCGATCAGCACCAGATACAGGGCAGATCAACTTGCACAGCTTTATGTATCAGGAATAGTCAGTCTGCATGGAGTACCCCGAACTATCACTTCCGACCGAGGTTCCCTGTTTACCTCCGCTTTTTGGTCACGCCTCCATCAAGCCTTGGGGACAGCACTGAAATATAGTACTGCTTATCATCCCCAGACGGATGGACAGACAGAACGGGTAAATCAAATACTCGAAGATATGTTGCGAGCCTGTGCTAAAGCACAAGGACCCAAATGGGAAGACTGTTTGCCATATGCCGAGTTTTCCTATAACAACAGCTTCCAGACCAGTCTGAAAATGTCACCGTATGAAGCTTTGTATGGCCGTAAGTGCCGCACTCCTTTAAATTGGTCTCAAACTGGAGATAGCCGTATCTTCAGAACAGATCTCATGATGGAAGCTGAGAAACAGGTTAAGGAAACCAGAGACAGATTGCAATTGGCCAAATCTCGACAGAAAAGTTATTATGATGCAAAGCACCGACAGATCAATTTTGAACCCGGAGAACACGTATACCTCCGAGTCACTCCTATGAAAGGAGTCAAGAGATTTCAGACTCGTGGAAAGTTGGCACCCATATTTATTGGTCCATTCCCGGTTATGTCTCGAGTGGGTACTGTTGCATATCAATTGGAACTACCCACTGAGTTGGCAGACATGCACAACGTGTTTCATGTTTCACAATTGAGACGATGCATATCCCCGCTTGAGAAAAGGACTGCTATGGCTGAGGTAGAGTTGGCAAATGATTTAACTTATGAAGAGAGACCGTTTAGAATTTTGGATCAGATGGAAAGGGTCACTCGTAGTAAAGTAAGGAAATTTTACAAAGTTCAGTGGGAGCATCACACAGAGTCAGAATCAACTTGGGAGCGGGAAGAATTTCTACAGTCACATTATCCAGAGTGGTTTTCCCAAGCAACCGAATCTCGAGGACGAGATTCATTCTAAGTGGGGGAGGTTTGTGACAGCTTGGTTTTTGCCCTCTCTCATTTGCTTGATTTTCATTTGAAGTCATTTTGAAATTTGGGGTTTTGAATCTTTTCATATGGACTTAAACACTTGGGTCCCCTTGGCTTTCACCCAAGTGCTTCATTTCCCTCCCTAATCACCATTCCCTTCTGATCCACCCCAAAATAATCTTTGGAATATTTTTCTTAAATGAAAAATATTCATTTCCTTCCAAAAACTCTAGCTAGCTCTTTATGCGCCAAAGCAACCCCAATTTTTATGGCCCAGAAAAATCTGAGAAAATTCACAAATATTCTTTGAAACCTAGGACACCTTCCTAAGCAAAAATATTTCATCACTTTTTGGAATATTTTGCTACAGAAAATATTTTCTGTTCTGGACAGAAATGGTGGTTTCTACAGCTACTACCATTTTACTTGCTCCATTGTGCCTGGTTTTTCTTGTGCATCTTCACCTTAGTAACTCATGGCTAACCTCCAAAGCACAGCCTCCAACTCCCAGCTGTTTGACCACAGTAACTGCTCAAAGTTACTGACCAGAAACTTACTTGGCATGTAAAAACTTCTCTACTGCACCTGGATCCAAACCAAAGCGTGGTAACATTCAAAACTACCACGAACAACAGGCCAGACATGGAGTTTGGGCTTAGGTCAGCATGAGGTCATAGCTCACGCGGTGACCGTGTTCGTCAGGCGTGCTGGCATGCAGCCGATGCGCTCTACGACGCGCCCGAACCTCTGTTGCTCGCGTGCTCGCTTCCCCGCCTGCCTAAGCGTGCCAAACCTCGCCACCATCATCGTCTCAACGCCTTTTACTCCTCCCTGGTGCTCGCCGACGCCGGAGCTCGCCGCAGCGAGCACGGGCACGGTCCGGCCAACCCAACAGTGCGGTGCGCACTGTGCTCCTTGCCTTCCCCTCGTTCCTATGCTCGTCCCCGCTCGCCCACAGTTGCCGCATGAGTTGCGTCGCCTTCTCCCCCTCTCACTAACGCCGCTCCTCGCCGGGCGCCGTGGACAGGTGTCCACCGGCGGAGCCCAAACCCCCCTCTCTGCTTGCCTATAAATGGAGCCGCCCCTAGCCTCCTCGAGCACCATCCAGCACTCCCACACGCCCCACAAGTGAGTAGGAAGCCGTAGCCAGGCCGGGCAGGCCACGAGCCGCCGTCCTAGAGCTCGAGCTTGCCGGCGATCCCCTCTGGTCGCTGTGGTAGCTCCAGCCCCTCCCAGGCCAGGGCGATCCTTCCAGGGCCTCCGCCTCTCTCCGGTGAAGCCATCCCGTCCCTCTGGAGCCCCTGCAGTAGCCTCTGCTCGCCGTCTTCCTCATCTCCGGCGACCACCGTGTTCTGCCTCCACTTGCGAGGAAGATTCCGACGCCGTCCGACCGCCCCTAGCTACGCTACGGGTACGGGCAGGTGCGCCTCAACCCCCTCTCTCGATCCCTCCCTCTTGTTTTGGCTAAGGAGCCCTCGTCGCCGGCGAGAGCTCCGGCGGAGCTGCGACTCCCTCTGTTTCCTTCTCCCCCTCCTTCTCACCTAACTAGCGGGAGCCGCTAGTCAGCCACTCTATACGCGCGCGAAGCGGTACGAGTGGTGGCGCCCCTGGGCTTTACGCCTTCAGCGTCACCCCCAAGTTTGTTTATTATTATTCAAATTCATTTGAATTATAGAACACTTCAAACAGCCATAACTCCTCAACCATAAGTCCAAATGAATTGATTCTATTTGCATCTTGTTCTTTGCAAAGAAATCTAGCAGCTCACCAAAGATGAGATTTTTCTGAGCTGTTTAGAATTTCTGGTGATTTTCAGAAGTGTTCTTGATATTTTCTTTTTGTGTTTAAAATTATTTTCAGAGGGTGAGGCTTGTCTTGAGGATCACCAGAAGGCTTGTGAACCTCATCTGCACTAAGGCAAGCCACAACAACATTTTCATGGTGCCATTTCAATATTTATGATTTTCTTACTTGAATGAAATGATTAATCCATGCATTTAAATAACTATTGTGTTATTTGTATTCTGTTAAGTGTTTGTTAGTTAATATGCTTGATTTACAGAATGTGGAAACTAGCTTAGTTGGTAAAGTAAAGCTAAGATCTATTTGTGGTGATGATAGAAATAATTTTTTTATGCATATTAGTAATTATTTAAAGTTATGTTCTTGCATAAATAAAATTGAAAAAATTGTTAGAAAATATTCTGTTAAGTACTTGTTTAGCCATGTTACTTGACTTACAGAATGTTTGAACTTCACTTGGTTGGTAAATAAAATAGGATTTGTTTATGGTATAATTTTTGCTATGCATATGAGAAATTAATCGAAGTTATTTTCTTATATGAGAAAATAATAAAACTTGCTGCAAAATATTTTGGTTAAAATGTGAGTTACCCTGACCAGCAAAGTAAAATAAGTTGTTGATGTTTATGCTTAGTGTGAATATGGTTGACATCGGTCATTCTTGTTAATAAGTGATGCATGTGTAGTTCTGCATTTCATGGCATGCTATGACACCGGTCATTTTCATTTTAAGTTGAACCTAAACATAACTCAACTTGAATATATCGTTGACTGGGTCATGGTGCCGCTGAATCGAGTTTTTCCCAGTGCAACCACATTTGCCTTTGTGGGAAGGCCTTGATTCGGTCCATTGACATTGCCTCTGGTCGGTGCCTCCAACTAGGGAAGGTTATGACATGCTTACCCTGGCCCGGTAAGCAAGCATAACCTTGTGTGCCCGTTGTTGAGATTATGGTACCGGGTCCCCGAGTGGGATCATTTTGGCCACGACGGTGGTCCTTGTGTCTTTTGTAGACACGGGGCCACCCAGGACTAGCTAGTTGGGGATTGGGTCGGAGTGGCCGGGAGAGTGTCATGGCAATGGAAGGGTTTTGTCGGGATGCCGTTGGTCCACCCGAATGGGAGTGCGAGGCCATGGGTTCCGTGGTGTGGGTACAGTGTGCTACCTCTGCAGAGTGTATAATCTATCGATAGCCGAGTCCACAGTCACGGACACCTCGTAGTAGGTCCCACCATGAGTGAACGTTAAATAAAATTTGCACACTAAGTTATGAACTTTGCACTGTTGATGATGGCTGGAAGGCCATCGAGATGTTCAGGACCAAATATTGGTCTTGGCTGTGATCGCCGTAAGGATCACGAGTTACTCTTGTCAAGACCATGATGGTGGTTTGTTTGTGATCCCAGAATGATCACGGTTGGTAAGTTCGTCCCGAGGGACATTCGAGCATGATCACAACATGTTGGACATATAGTGTTGCATTATTTTTAATTGGTTAATTATCATGATATTGTTTGCCATTATGATTATGCCTGTTGTGAGCGTGCAAGTACATTCAATGTACTGACCTGGTCGTCATGCTAGATTTCAGGAAAGTCTCGTTGGAAAGGAGCGCTGCTCGAGTCTAGATCGTGTCCACATCGGTGTCCCTGTGCTATGGAGTTTCCGCTACGACGTTGTTCCGCTGCCGCGTAGTTGTTGTGATCGAGGCCCCCTTTATGTTCACTAAATAATGTACATATTGTTCAGCCACACCGGTTGTGCTGCTTGGCCTCGGCATCGGTTGTAATATAAACTCTGATCCGCTAGCATCAATAAAGCGGTTGTTTTCTGCACCAAGATGTTGTGTGTTGCCAGAAGACATGGTCTCTGGGCTGGCAATGCATGGTAAACCGGTCGCTCTGAGCCGGGGTGCCACAATAAGTTTCCAATCTACAATTCTAGTTTACTATTTATTTTGCAATCTTGATTTTCCAATCTATGCAACCAAAAATACCAAAAATATTTATCTTATTATCTTTATCAGATCTCACTTTTGCAAGTGGCCGTGAAGGGATTGACAACCCCTTTATCGCGTTGGTTGCAAGGTTCTTGATTGTTTGTGCAGGTACCAGGCGATTTGCGTGTAGTCTCCTACTGGATTGATACTTTGGTTCTCAAAAACTGAGGGAAATACTTACACTACTTTGCTGCATCACCCTTTCCTCTTCAAGGGAAAACCAGCACATGCTCAAGAGGTAGCAAGAAGGATTTCTGGCACCGTTGCCGGGGAGGTTTACGCCAAGTCAAGTCAAGATTTGATCTCCCGTCAACGTGCCGATTTCTGGCGCCGTTGCCGGGGAGATCTACGAACAAGTCAAGACACACCAAGTACCCATCACAAACTCTTATCCCTCGCATTACATTATTTGCCATTTCCCTCTCGTTTTCCTCTCCCCCACTTCACCTTTGCTATTTTATTCGCCCTTTTTCATTCACTTCCTTCCGCTTGCTTCTTGTTTGCTTGTGTGTTGGATTGATAGTTTGTCATGATGGCTCAAGACAATACTAAATTGTGTGACTTTTCCAATACCAACAATAATGATTTTATTAGCACTCCGATTGCTCCTATTACCGATGCTGAATCTTGTGAAATTAATGTTGCTTTGTTGAATCTTGTCATAAAAGATCAATTTTCTGGCCTTCCTAGTGAAGATGCCGCTACCCATCTAAACAATTTCGTTGATTTGTGTGATATGCAAAAGAAGAAAGATGTGGATAATGGTATATTCAAATTGAAGTTGTTTCCATTTTTGCTTAGAGATCGTGCTAAAACATGGTTGTCATCTTTTCCTAAAAATAGTACTGATTCATGGAATAAGTGCAAAGATGCTTTTATCTCTAAATATTTTCCTCCCGCTAAGATCATCTCTCTTAGAAACGATATTATGAATTTTAAGCAACTTGATCATGAGCATGTTGCACAAGCTTGGGAGAGGATGAAATTAATGATACGTAATTGCCCTACACATGGTTTGAATTTATGGATGATTATACAAAAAAATTATGCTGGATTGAATTTTGCTTCTAGAAATGTTTTAGATTCGGCCGCGGGAGGCACTTTTATGGAAATCACTTTAGGAGAAGCTACTAAACTCCTAGATAATATTATGGTTAATTATTCTCAATGGCACACCGAATGATCTACTAGTAAAAAGGTTCATGCGATAGAAGAGATTAATGTTTTGAGTGGAAAGATGGATGAACTTATGAAATTGTTTGCTAATAAGAGTGTTTCTTCTGATCCTAATGATATGCCTTTGTCCACTTTGATTGAGAATAATAATGAATCTATGGATGTGAATTTTGTTGGTAGGAACAATTTTGGTAACAACGCGTATAGAGGAAACTTTAATTCTAGGCCGTTCCCTAGTAATTCCTCTAATAATTGTGGTAATTCCTACAGCAACTCTTATGGAAATTTTAATAAGATGCCCTCTGATTTTGAGATTAGTGTTGAAGAATTTATGAATTCGCAAAAGAATTTCAATGCTTTGCTTGAAGAAAAAATGCCTAAGATTGATGAGTTGGCTAGGAACATGGATAGAATTTCTCTTGATGTTGATTCTTTGAGACTTAGATCTATTCCACCTAAGCATTATATCAATGAGTCTCTCAAAGCTATGAGAATTTCCATTTATGAGTGCAAAGAAAGAACCGCTAGGATGCGTGCTAAAAAAGATTGCTTTGTAAAACCGTGTTCTTCTAGTTTCCATGATAATAGTAATGAAGATCTAAAAGTGATTGATGTGTCCCCTATTAAATCTTTGTTTTCCAATATGAATCTTGATTAAGATGGGATTGGAGATCAGTCAACTTTAGCTAAAAGGCGTCCCAATGATTCAGAGTTTTTAGATCTTGATGCAAAAATTGGTAAAAGTGGGATTGAAGAGGTCAAAACTTTACGTAGTAATGAACCCACTATTTTGGATTTCAAGGAATTTAATTATGATAATTGATCTTTAATAAATTGTATTTCCTTGTTGCAATCCGTGTTAAATTCTCCTCATGCTTATAGTCAAAATAAAGCTTTTACCAAACATATTGTTGATGCTTTAATGCAATCCTATGAAGAAAAGCTTGAATTAGAAGTTTCTATCCCTAGAAAACTTTATGATGAGTGGGAACCTACTATTAAAATTAAGATTAAAAATCATGAATGCTATGCTTTATGTGATCTGGGTGCTAGTGTTTCCACGATTCCAAAAACTTTGTGTGATGTGCTAGGTTTCCGTGAATTTGACGATTGTTCTTTAAATTTGCATCTTGCGGATTCCACCATTAAGAAAACTATGGGAAGGATTAATGGCATTCTTATTGTTGCAAATAGGAATTATGTACTCGTAGATTTCATTGTTCTTGATATAGATTGCAAACCTACATGTCCTATTATTCTTGTTAGACCTTTCCTTAGAACAATTGGTGCAATTATTGATACGAAAGGAGGAAATATTAGATTCCAATTTCCATTAAGGAAAGGCATGGAACACTTTCCTAGGAAGAAAATTAAATTACCTTATGAATCTATTATGAGAGCCACTTATGGATTGCATACCAAAGATGACAATACCTATATCTATTCTTGATGCCTAGCTAGGGGCGTTAAACGATAGCGCTTGTTGGGAGGCAACCCAATTTTATTTTTTGTTCCTTGCTTTTTGTTCCTGTTTAGTAATAAATAATTCATCAAGCTTCTGTTTAGGTGTGGTTTTATGTTTTAATCAGTGTTTGTGCCAAGTAGAACCTTTGGGAAGACTTGGGTGAAGTCTTTGCGATCTTGCTGTAAAAAACAGAAACTTTAGCGCTCACGAGATTAGCTGCCACTTTTTACTGGAGAGTGATTTTAGGTTGATTATTTTTGAAGATGATTAATAGACAAATTCCTCACGTCCACAAATTTATTTCAGAATTTTTGGAGTTACAGAAGTATACGTTTGATACAGATTGCTACAGACTGTTCTGTTTTTGACAGATTCTGTTTTTCGTGTGTTGTTTGCTTATTTTGATGAATCTATGGCTAGTGTCGGGGGGTATGAACCATAGAGAAGTTGGAATACAGTAGGTTTAACACCAATGCAAATAAATAATGAGTTCATTACAGTACCTTAAGGTGGTGGTTTGTTTTCTTATACTAACGGAGCTCATGAGATTTTCTGTTGAGTTTTGTGTTGTGAAGTTTTCAAGTTTTTGGGTAAAGATTTGATGGATTATGGAATAAGGAGTGGAAAGAGCCTAAGCTTGGGGATTCCCAAGGCAACCCAAGGTAAAATTCAAGGACAACCAAAAGCCTAAGCTTGGGGATGCCCCGGAAGGCATCCCCACTTTTGTCTTCGTCTATCGGTAACTTTACTTGAGGCTATATTTTTATTCACCACATTATATGTGTTTTTCTTGGAGCGTCTTGTATGATTTGAGTCTTTGATTTTTAGTTTACCACAATCATCCTTGCTGTACACACCTTTTGGGAGAGACACACATGAATCGGAATTTATTAGAATACTCTATGTGCTTCACTTATATCTTTTGAGCTAGATAATTTTGCTCTAGTGCTTCACTTATACCTTTTTAGAGCACGGTGGTGGTTTTATTTTATAGAAATTATTGATCTCTCATGCTTCACTTATATTATTTTGAGAGTGTTTTAGAACAGAATGGTAATTTGCTTTGGCTATAAAATTAGTCCTAATATGATAGGCATCCAAGATGGGTATAATAAAAACTTTCATATAGAGTGCATTAAATACTATGATACTTGATAGTTGTTTTGAGATATAAAGGTGGTAATGTTAGAGTCATGCTAGTTGGGTAATTGTGGAATTGAGAAATACTTGTGTTGAGGATTGCAAGTCCCGTAGCTTGCACGTATGGTAAACGTTGTGTGACAAATTTGAAGCATGGGGTGTTCTTTGATTGCTTTCTTTATGAGTGGCGGTCGGGGACAAGCAATGGTCTTTTCCTACCAATCTATCCCCCTAGGGGTATGCGTAGTAGTACTTTGCTTCGAGGGCTAATAAACTTTTGTAATAAGTATATGAGTTCTTTATGACTAATGTGAGTCCATGGATTATACGCACTCTTACCTTTTCGCAATTTGCTAGCCTCCACGGTACCGTGCATTGCCCTTTCCCACCTCGAGAGTTGGTGCAAACTTCGCCGGTGCATCCAAACCCCATGATACGGTACGCTCTATCACACATAAGCCTCCCTATATCTTCCTCAAAACAGCCACCATACACTACAAAAAAAAGACACATCCGTGACATTTTGGGCCGAACGAATTTTTTTCTGTCATACATATGACACTTCTATGACGATAATTGTGAAAAAACCCGGTATCATCGTAGATGTGGTGGGCTCCTACTTCTATGACAAAAAATCATGACAGAAAATGGGCTTTTCGTCCTGGGTGGGCCGGAGACGCAGCTGCATGACATTCTTTGGGCCGTCCATGACGAAAAAACCGTGGTAGAAGCGAGGGCGAGGAAAATTTCGGGGAGTTCCCGGTTACGGTGGGAGGTCGGGGGCCGAGCGATGCGCGTTTCTCTCGTACACGTACGCGCGTGTGTGCGAGGCGTTGGGCTCTAACTGAACCCGAGCGATTGCACTGCAGGCTACGCGTTATTGAACCCGAGCGATCGATCGATGGCTGTTAACTGAACCCGATCGAGCGATTCCTTCGCTACTGTTGCTAACTGAAGCCGATCGATTGGATGAACAGTGAGCGCTGCGGGGGGGGGGGGGGGTTGGATGAACAGTGAGCGGTGGCGTTGCCTCTGGATGAACAGGACCCCGTGGTGTGGAGGGCTGGATGAACAGTAGACGGTGGAGGGGTGCCCGTGGAGGGGTGGTTGAACAGGACCCCGTGGTGTGAAGGGCTGGATGAATAGTAGACGATGGAGGGGTGGTTGAACAGTAGCCGGTGGAGTAGCGCGCGGTGGAGGCTGGATGAACAGGAGCCCATGGAGGCTGGAGGAGGTCGACGGTAGCCCGTGAAGGTTGGAGGAGGTCGACGGTGGAGATGAACAGTATCCCGTGGAGTCCCGTTTTGCGGTACGCCACACCCCTCCTGATGAACACGACCCCCGTTTCGACCGTAGGAGGTCCATTTCGTCCGTTTTGCGGTACGCCACACCCCTCCCGATGAACAGGAACCCCGTTTCGACCGTAGGAGGTCCGTTTCGTCCGTTTTGCGGTACGCCACACCCCTCCCGATCAACAGGACCCCCGTTTCGACCGTAGGAGGCCCGTTTCCTCCGTTTTGCGGTACGCCACACCCCTCCCGATCAACAGGACCCCCTTTCGACCGTAGGAGGTCTGTTTCCTCCGTTTTGCGGTACGCCACACCCCTCCCGATCAACAGGACCCCCGTTTCGACCGTAGGAGGTCCGTTTCCTCCGTTCTGCGGTACGCCAGGCCTCGTTTCCATCGCCTGTTCCGTCCAAGCCCTCCCGATGAACACAACCACACATTCCGTTCCGACCCAGCCGGTTGGCTCCCACGCGTTCCGTTGCCTCCCGATGAACACGACGCATTCCGTTGCCTCCCCATGAACACGACGCATTCCGTTGCCTCCCCATGAACACGACGACGACGCTGTTTCTCCGTTCCGACCCAGCCATGTACACGAGCCCTGGCCGTACGTATGCGCGAGTAGGCGTTCGAGACCCCGCCCGTATGAACACATACGTGGTCGTATTTTCTTCTTGCACCCTGGCCGATGTACGTACGTGTACATGCTACGTGCGCGCCTCTACTACGACACGTACGCGCCTCTACTACGACACGTGCGCGCCTGTACATCCACCAGTATATATGTACGTACACGTTCGCAACCAGAATGACAATGCTATGTACGCTTCGACCAGGTGGGTCCCGACTATCAAGCACTTCCTTGCGTGCGAAGATGTAGCTGGTGGGTCCCAGCAGTCAGGGGGGCGAATTGTTTTGTTTTTTTTTCCCGGACGCACTTCCTTGCGTGCAAAGGTGTAGCTGGTGGGTCCCAGCAGTCAGGGGAAAGGCTTTTTCGCGAAATATGGTGGCCCGTCCGGTGGGTCCCCGCTGTCAGGTGGAGGAATAATTATTTTGCACGTAATAAGGAGGCACTTCCTTGCTGCGGCCGTGGACCCAGCTGTCAGCCTCTCCACGTACAGTCCACGTCTGATGGAAGCCGTTCCTTGACCACGTTGACCACGCCGCGCCGAGAGCACCAGGGCGGTGGACGACGGCGAGGCCTAGGAAGGGGACGACGCAGAGCCGGGGAAGACGCGGCAGTGGATGCCCACCCGTAGAAAAGTACGAGGGTTCACTAGTTCGCTGCGGTGTGAGGCTGCCGTCGCCGCAGAATAACAGGGGGGTGTGGGTGAGTAGAGGGATGGCCTAGCCAGCGGTGGGAGTAGTAGGGGGCGGTGAGGCTTCCACCGCATCGCAGCCGGCCACGGGAGGCAGGAGCATGAGGCACGACCGGCGCTGGTTTGGGCGGCTGGAGCAAGAAGACCAGAGGTTGAAGAAGCACTACGGTCGTTGGATGGACATCGTACGGTCACTGGAGCTAGAATATTGCATATTGACTAAGTTGACAAAGCCCTCCGTCCCCGTCAACTTAGTAGGCCCACAAGTCAGCCTGCCACTATACTGGGTCCCAGCTAACAGGGGGAGTATTCATTTTTTTTGTGCGTAATAAGGAGGCACTTCCTTGCGTGCAAAGATATAGCTGGTGGGTCCGAGGTGTCAGCGGCGGTAACTTTTTTCCACGAAATACACAGGCCCTTTCGGTGGGTCCCTGATGTCAGGTGGAGGAATCATTATTTTGCGCGTAATAAGGAGGCATTTCCTTGCGTGCGGCCGTGGACCCAGCTGTCGGCCTCTCCACGTACAGTCCACTTCAGATGCATGTCGGTCGTTGACCACGTTGACCAGGCCGCGCCGAGAGCACCTGGGCGGTGGACGATGGCGAGGCCTAGGAAGGGAACGACACGGAGACAGGGAAGACTCGACAGTTGTTTCCCACGTGGAGGGGAGTACGACTGTACGAGGGTTTACTGGTTCGTCTGCCGTCGCCGGAGAATAACAGCAGGTGTGGGTGAGTAGAGGGATGGCTAGGCCAGCGATGGGAGTACGATGGGGCGGTGAGGCCTGCGCGGCAGCAGAGCCGGCCGCGGGGAGGAGGGAGCAGGCAGTCCCGCCGGCGCTTGTTTGAGCGGCTAGAGCGGGAAGAGCAGAGATTGAAGAAGCACGACGGCCGTTGGCTGGACATCGTACGGTCACTGGAGCTAGAATCGTTCATATTGACTAAGTTGACAAAGCCCTCCGTCCCCGTCAACTTAGTAGGCCCACAAGTCAGCCTCCCACCATGGTGGGTCCCAGCTAGCAGGGGGAGTATTCATTTTTCTGTGCGTAATAAGGAGGCACTTCCGGTGGGTCCGAGCTGACAGCGGGGGGAACATTTTTTTTCACGAAATACGGTGGTCCGTCTGGTGGGTCCCAGCGGTCAGGGGCAAACGTTTTTTTTACGAAATAGGTGGCTCGTTCGGTGGGTCCCAGCAGTCAGGGGGGAAACGTTTTTTCCACGAAATACTGGTGGCCCGTCCGGTGGGTCCCTGCTGTCAGGTGGAGGAATAATTATTTTGCGCGTAATAAGGAGGCACTTCCTTGCGGCTGCCGTGGACCCAGCTGTCAGCCTCTCCACATACAGTACTCTTCCGATATAAGTCGGTCGTTGACCACATTGACCACGCCACGCCGAGAGCACCACGGCGGTGGACGATGGCGAGGCCTAGGAAGGGGACGACGTGGAGCCGGGGAAGACGCGGCAGTGGATGCCCACGCGGAGAGGAGTACGAGGGTTCACTGGTTCGGCTGCGGTGTGAGGCTGTCGTCGCCGCAGAATAACAGGGGGAGTGGGTGAGTGGAGGGATGGCCTGGCCAGAGGTGGGAGTAGTATGGGGACGGTGAGGCCTCCGCGGCAGCACAGCCGGCCACGGGAGGCAGGAGCATGTGGCACGACCGGCGGTGCTTTGGGCGGCTGGGGCAAGAAGACCAGAGGTTGAAGAAGCACTACGGCCGTTGGATGGACATTGTTGACCACGCCGCGCCGAGAGCACCAGGGCGATGGACGACGGCGAGGCCTACGAAGGGAACGACATGGAGCCGGGGAAGACACGACAGTGGCTGCCCATGCGGTGGAGAGTACGAGGGTTGACTGGTTCGGCTGCCGTCGCCGGAAAATAACAGGAGGTGTGGGTGAGTAGAGGGATAGACATGCCAGGGATGCGAGTATGATGGGGCCGTGAGGCCTGCCCGGCAGCACTGCCGGCCACGGGAGGCGGGAGCAGGCGGTTCCGACGGCGCTGGTTTGGGCGGCTGGGGCAGGAAGATCAGAGACTGAAGAAGCACGATTGCCGTTAGATTGACATCTAACGGTCTGACGCCGGTAGAGTCGATTGTTGACTAAGTTTCTTTTTTGAGAAACCTTGTGTACGCATGAACTTAGTAGGCCCACAAGTCAGCCTCCAAATCTGTGGCAGACAACATAAAGCCCATTTGCTATTTTTTATAATTTGCAGCCCATTTGCTAATTCTTAAGTAATTTATTACAGCCCATTTTCTGCCCAGGACCACGGTCAAAAAATTCAACCTTATTTTGCATATTTCGGTGGAGTCCGAACTGTTGTAATACCGAAATGATAAACATTTTTTAAGAACTTATTGATTTGCCAAAAAATCATTTTGTTTTGGTAAGCAAATAAGACGTGGGACAATTGAGTTGGTTTAAGGGAAAACCAGTGGTAAAAAAATCAGCGCTGGGTGGGAAAAAACAACAAAAATAAGGATGTAAATATGAAAAGGGAATTTTATGTGTTTTCAATATAATGATACGTGTATATGAACTAGTAAAACTATAGGTAGAGATTATAAAACGGATGTAGGACATGCGTTTCAAGAGGAAAATAGAACTGGGTTGTGTGTTTGATTCAGTAAAAAAACTACTTGCGGATGTTGTAAGACAAAATATAACTAACGCTGGCGGGCCAGAGGCCACTAGATACCTTCTGGATCTTTGTGCCCCGTTGTCGTCATGGGCTGGGCCTGTTAAAAACAAAACCAACCCTGGGCAGTCTACAGCCCAGTTGAAACTTGCTCGACCTGAAAAAACAATATACGTGCTCAATAAACAAGAGAATTCTGCAAGTACAGACTGATAAGTGGATGCAGCACGGATATTGTTTTTTTATCGTGATAATAAGTGCATGCACTTGTTTCGAAAAAATTGGAGAACTGGGAATTCGAACGGCGGGTGCTTATGCTACCCATCAAATAAAAATCAGGTGCCTGAAAATTCGTTTCGAAACAAATGATTCAGCTTTATATCCACGTCGACCCTCGGCATGATGGTTGGAAGCAAATGCAAGTTCATACCAAAAGATCGTTAACAACAATACCAACTTGCGGACGACAAGGTAGTACAACTACCAATACCAAACTAACTTATAATCTTTTTACTCCTGGCCCTAGTGTTCGTCTGGTAGAAAATCTTGCAGAGGACCAGCTCCCGCTCCTTCTCTTGCTCCAGGTCCCCGAGGTGGTACTGGTGCATCACCCAGTTGGTCCTCTGCTGGTCGAAGTTCTTGTTGGTGTGCAGCACCAGAACCTTTTTTGCTGCTCGTCTGCCGGCCGTTAACCATCACCGGCAAGGTATTGCCGGTCTTGTGCCACATCGCGTGCATGCCGCACTCCGACTGTATCTTGCGACGCGTCCATGTGCTCCTTTTGAACGCCCTGGAATTGCGCTGGAAGAAATGCTTCCTTAGGCCACTCAGTGTGATACCTGCAGTATTGTGGAATACAGGTTTTAGTGTACCTAGTTGGCATTTTCATAACATCTTTGGCATGTTGCAGTCACTTGTTTCACTTTTTATTAACTGTCAAGTTGTAATTGCTTCACCAGGTCTGCGTCTAAAAAGAAAAATAGAGCTATAAACAAAGGAATATGTTTGTGCAAGTAGACGGCCGGTCGGTGTCTTACCTGGAAGTTTCTCAGGTTGGGTGTAGCATATGCCGTGCTCGCTGTCGATGGTTGGTATGAACAAATCGATGAGAGAATGAAATCTCGCGCTGTCAGCACTCACTTTGGCCTCAAGGTGCTCGATCAGCTCCTGATCCGTGGTATCGAACTTGACGCCAGCCGGTAGCACCGGCCAATCCTTCTTCGACTTGCATCGGTAATTCCAGTTATATGGTACTCAATGTATGATCAATCTACTGTTTTAAGTGAATGATGAAAGATTTTGACAGATAAGTGGCACTCCAAATCTGAAGTCCAGAATACCCGAACACGCCGCCGGGATTCTTGTGTCACCTCACGCGCAGCATGTTGTCACGTCAATTCAATGTGTGGACATGATGAATAATTTGACCGACGTATACTAGTACTGCTACTGTACTACTTACTAGTCGTATTTAGTGTCACAATTTATACATAGGTTTAACTAACAAGTACGCACTTGAAGCCTAACTGATATATATATATGGCTTCTGCACAACATCTCCATCATCATTATCAGTACATCCTACGCAGGTGAGTTAGGATGCACTTGATCCCAGGAAGGTATCTATCCTTCAAACTAGAGGAGTGCTTCAAACTAACAACAGTATATAATATCCAACAAAAGAGGGTCGTGCTATAGCAGCAGAATACATGGCTCAGTCTAGATATCAGCACGAATCAAGTTGTGCATATTTGCTATTGGCATGAACCACATCGCCGCATGTCGGGTTTGCAAAAGCCATCCATCGCATGGAAGCTTGATGCCTTTCACACACTAAAGATTATCTGGCAACAAGCTGTGTCGACGAATCTCTGGATATGGTGATTCATGAAACCCATGGTATGATGTGTAAACACAACCCCCCCCCTCGCAAATGGAAGTTGCATAGTACAGTAATCATCGCCGGTGATATGATCGATGATTGGTTGGATGATCGGATAATTGAGCCCGAGGAACAAGGAGTGGTTGCCGAGGCTGTAAACCTGCCTCCAGTTGAATACGCCTGGCCCAACGGAGCTGGGATCTTTCTCGAACACGAAGCAGCCATAGCCATCAATGTCACGAACGCCCCATGCATTGTACTGCATGTGGTTTGATGTAATGGTTTGGTCAATTTGGTACGTGCGAATGAGCATCAAATGACCGTCGTCAGCTGAACGAGCGATAAACCACCACCCATCGGCTGGTATGATTCCAGGTCCTGGAATCATGAAGGCCAGCGCATTTGTGCCTGCTGCAACAATTCAAATTGGAGACCAAAAGGACAAAAATAAACAATCATGTTCAGAGTATGTGTGGAATTAAGATTATTATAACAGTGACACATATCATAGACAGAGAATTGCAATGCCGTGGTCATAATCATACCCCAAGTTAAAAAAATAAGCCAATGGCTTTCATATTCTAGCAATATGTCATTTTTCAAACATCATGTAACAATGAGAGGAAAACAGCTATGACAGCGCCTACTCATATTCTACCATAGCACTTACTACTACTGTTCTCATATCAACTCTAAGCAATAACATGCGTTGTTATAAAAATCTTGTAAACAAGAGTAACATATAGCAATCATGATGTTATGCTCATAATATGTATTCTAACAATCATTAGATGCCAATTGTTCTCATATCAACTCTAACAATAACATGTGTGGTCATAAAAATCTAGGAAATGAGAGGAACATATAGCAATGATGTGGTTATAGACATGCTATGCATTCTAAATTTGTAACAAATGAACAGGCAGTCGTATTCATAAGGTAAAGATGAGATGAGATAGAACAATTACATGACGATAGATTCCACCAGTATAGGCAGCCAATCTATGCGTCGACCGCGTAAACAATGCCATCGTGCACTATAGCATCAGACAGAAATGTTGCCTCAACAGGATTGATGATGAGCCATAACCATGTATGGCGACCGGATTCCAGATAGACTAATCCCATGTTGAACAAGGCAATGAGCTTGTAATCCATGTAGTCTTCTGATGGTGTGGGCACTTCGCAGATTACAACTTTCTTCAAACAGAGGTCGAGCCAAAAGCTCGACGCGTCTCGTGCGTAGTAGGCAGGAGTGTTTGGCGGGCCACGAGGCTCGATGGCGGCGGTATCCAACGATGGAAGGGTGATCTCTCGCTGGGTGTAGATATCCATGAGACGCCACGGACTACCGGTGTGGTGGATGAGGACGATCCAGTTGGCCTTCATGCCCGCCCAGTAGTGGCCGCGCATGAAGGATAGGTGGACGGGTAGTGGTAGCATGTCGAGGGGCACCACGGAAACCTCCGTAGGATCGTCAAGTCGGTGTCTGGGCCACCTGCGAGGATCGGGCATCAGCAAGCAGGGTGTCTTGAAAAGAGTCGTCCGGTTGCAGACGAGTAGACGGTACAAAGACACTGAGCATGCGGCCAGACGGATGGTGCTGAGTAGGTCCATACGACTACAGATCTGCTCCAAGAGAACATCGGGGAGGGAATTCCAATCGCGGCTCTGCGTGTCAGTCGGTTCTGCCATTGGGGTTTTCGGTGCTTGCGAGCCAGCGGGGAAGTGGATTCGGGCGGGCGAGCGAAGAAGCTTCTCCTCGTGTGGCCGAGCAGTGAGCGGGGGGATATGGTATGCGCGAGCTACCAAGGAAGATGGCGCGGGCGGGCGAGCAGTGAGCGGGGGTAAATGGTGTGCGGCCGACGATGGGGAAGAGAGGAGGAAGAAGAAGAGAGGAGGAGAAGAGTGGAAGACGGGGAAGAAAGTGCATTCAATCTCAATTCTACTAGTACTACTACCAGGATATACCATCCTTTGGAGTGTAAATAGTTACACCGATGACATGTGGGTCTACCACAACAGGGCCCATATGTCAGTTAATGGAGGACAGAGGTGCGTAGGCGTATTTGCGGAAGCGTGCTCTACTGGCAAACATGATGGCAGTACTAGATAAGGCTGATTTAGTAACACCAACACGCTGGTTCAGCTTATTAATTACGTGTCCCACCTGCTGCAGCGTGTATTGTCACTTCACTGTGAAGACTAGTTGAATAGTTCTCTCTGACCGAGATGGGGAATAATGGATCGCGAGGACTTCCTTTCTACAGTATCCCTATGCCTCTACGCTCACTTCACTCATTTTGCTCCGTACCTAGTCACTTGTTGAAATCTGTAGAAAGACAAATACTCTGTATTTGGGAACAGAGGGAGGCTTTTACTCCGTACTATTTGGGAACAGAGGGAGTATCACCATATGGAGGGAACAGAGGAAGCTTGAAATATGAACATGTCAATGGGAGGGAGTAAGCCCCATGCAACATGCAACACTCACACGTACACATGGACGCACGCAACACTCACGCACCCATGCGGCACACAGCACACGACGCAACACACACGCTCACGCTCAAGTGCTAAACCTACTCCCTACGTCCGTGAAAGACTGTACATTTAGAGATTTACACATTGACCAGGGCATAATTAACGCCCAAAAGTAGCAGACTTATGTGTGCATGTGACAATTGAGATAAGAAGATTAAATGAAGGCCGTTGCATGCTGTAATTAAGGATAGACATGTAGCCTATACCTACAGCACAAGTTGGTGCATTAGTCAATCAATATCGATTTAGATTAAAGGGTAAATGCATTGGAAGTGTAGATGTACATCATGTACTACACTCTTTGTTTTATAGCCGATGTACACTCTTTGTTGGAAGACCGAGGGAGGACACGTGCATGCACTCACATACACAGCCAGGGCGGTTCGCGTGCAAGGGTTGGACTCGTGTCGCGCCTGCGTAAAGTTTTGTTTAACTGATTTCTTTGCTCTGCCAACTGACAGGTGGGACCTAGAAACCAGGTGACAATTTAACCAGTCAACAAAGTGCCACGTCGACTATGTGGCCAGTCAGTAGGGTGCAATACGGTGCTCTACGATGAGCTAGTGATCGTATAATCGCCGCAAAACTATATATAGTGACCGTAAAGAGCGTATTGTTACATACGTTGACCGCCAGTGTATTTTTCTCGTTTCAAATTAAGCCATATTAATCGGAAAGGACGCAGTATGGACTACTACTACTAGTAATACTACTGCTTTGATGTGTCCCGTCAACTCGCCGAACAAGGAGAAGCTTGCTTACTACGCCTCTCCCTCGCCCACGCGTGCGGTGGTTCGCAGGACGAGGAGAGGTTTTGACTACAGCGCCCTCTCCCTCTCCCTCTACTACAAAAAAATACACTTCTGTGATGATACGTGTTTGTCACAGTAGGTCGCGTTTTTTGTCATGCATGTACATCCATGACAAATTTATGACAGAATCAAGATAGTCATACCTGTGCTGTCGTAGAAGTGTTCCATGACATTACCAAAATTATCATCACAGAAGTGTCCACTTCCATGACGATAAATCGCGCGTCACAGAAGTGCTTTCGTCAAGGGTGATCGACACGTGGCATCCACCGTAACGGAACGCCGTTAAGCTATCGGGTCAGGTTTTGGATCCGATAACCCATTAACAACCCCGACCAATGGGGATTTTCCACGTGTAAAATCATCATTGGCTGGAGGAAACACGTGTCGGCTCACCGTTGGGACAGATGTCATCCGCTCATTGGACTGAAGGCGCCTATGATACGGCAACACGTGGCACGGCCCAACAGAGGCCCATTCCTGTGAAAAGGCCGGCCCGTTTGACTTTGTCAAAAGGTGGTGGGCCGGCCCACGGAAAGCCTGTTAACGGCCTGTTCGCATATAGCCCATTTACAGCCCGCTAACCCCGGGCCCGTTATGCCCTATCCGAATTAGGCCCAGTAGCGTCATCTGGGCCGTCCAATATGATTCAGCCCGTTTTAACTTCCGGCCCATGTGTGGCCCATGACTTCTTTCGGCCCATATGAGGACCTTTGTAACTCTTGGCCCATTAACGGCCCGTGGTGAAACTGGCCCGTAATGAACAGTGTATCACTTTATACCCATTAACGGCCCGTTATTCCATTGGGCCGTTTCCAGCCCAAGTTATCTTTCGGCCTTCTCAGGGCCCATTGATTCTTGGGCTCATTTGCAGCATTCGGTTACATACGGCCCGTTACTGTCATTTTCTGCTTGTGGGCCAAATTCAGCCCGTCGTTACAGTCGACCCGTTTGCGGACCGTTAATACGTTGGGCCGTTTTCATGTCAAAAAAACCCATTGGGCTGTTTTCATAGAGTTATCAAATACGGCCTATTAACGGCCCTTTATGGTCCATGAATAGTACGGCCCATGATTGGCAAATGATGATACGCCCCGTAGAAGGCCCATGGATCCTACGGCCCGTATGAGGCCCATGGATAGTACGACCCGTAGAAGGCCCATGGATCGTACGGCGCGTAGAAGGCCCATGGACCCTAAGGCCCGTATAGAAGGCCAATGGATCCTACGGCCGGACGAAGGCCCATGGATCATACGGCCTGCAGGAGGCCCATGGTTACAACAGTCCGTGTGTTGCCACGATTATTTTGGCCTAGTTACCAAAAATAGGCTATTGTGGCCACTAGAAAAAAATAGAAAAAGAACTGCAGTAACTACAAGCAAACAACTAAACAAGACAATAATGAAATAAATAAGCAAGCAATTAACGCTAGCCTATTACCGCTATTACACATATTACATCCACTGGGCATCAAAGTTCGCCACCAGTGCAAATATAGGGAACAAAGCAGCACATTACATACACTGGCCGTCAAAATTGGCCACCAGTGCAAATAAACGCGGCAGCAAAACAAGAGCATAACTGAAACAACTTCAGAAGAGCTCAAGAAACGTTATCCTGGGTATCCACCATGCTGGCAATAAGCTTAGCAAGCTGATTAGCTTTGTCCTGTTTGGCGCTAAAATCCTCCAACGCTTGCTGTTGCACCAGAAAGTATGCATCTGAATGCTCCAGGGACTTCCGCAGTCCTTCCGCTTCTTGTCGCAGCACAACTGATCGATGTCTTTCAGCTTGTAGTTGAGACTCAAGAAACCGAACTGATTCAGACAGTGAGTTTGAATAGCTTGTGCAAGCGGTAGTGGCCAGTAACTCGAACACTAAACCAAGACAGGACTTTGGGGTTGTCTCGCTGTCTTCAAGATAGTCTTCCTTAGCTGTTTTATCAGCTTTGTTGGAGACCAACAAGGATGTGTCACTATCCTGAACCTTATCTGCATTACTTCCTTTACCATTGCTTAATAAGGCACTCTTCCCCAATATTCTGTCAGCATTCTAAAAGAAGAAACAAGCAGACACATAACAAGTTTAGCATGTACTAGTATATGAAACTCATTTCGGTGAACCAGTTCATTAGTAAGGTGGACAGGATTAAACTACCAAGTCTTCTATTGCCAAGTACTAGTACATAATAAAAGCATCAAACAAACATATATCTATGTCCTATGGTCACTGCATTGTCTTGCCAAATCAAAATAGAGACACGGTTCAAATCATATCAGTTCAAGACAAAGCAGCAGTGAAAGAATACAAAGCGTGGGAAACTACACGGCACAACAAGATTTCAGATGGGTACCACGGGTCTACATGTACAACAACACTATTGGCTCTGTTGTGATGCTAGTAATGTGCATGATATGAAAGTCAACTGTATACACAATTGAAATTGAAATCAACAGAGCTATTGATAAGAGCAAACCTGTTAAAGAAACATGCGTGAACATACCTGCTGTGCCATTGGAGTTTCGATTGGATCCTTCAATTTAAAAATAAGTTTGTATGAGTAAATACAGTGATACAAGAGCAAAGCAATCATAGTTAAAAAAGGCGCGCCTAAGCGAGCGCTTAAGCGCGCCTAGGCTCTAGGCGTTGGCAAAACGCATTGCGCATAACTACGCATAATCTGTGCATAACTGCGCATAAGCATGCGCTTTGGTCAGTAAAGCGCAAGGCGGTGGCAAAACGCACAATTAACGCCTAGCGCTTTTTTGAACTATGATAGCAATGGAATCTTAAATTAGAACAGTTGTTCTTCAGGTTTAGGCACTTGTTCTACATGAACAGAGTACAGTAAGACGCAAGAATATAATACTTAAAAATAGAAAATGAGCTCATAGACCTTACCACATTCTTGGTTCGGGACCAGTACAGAACAAGGCGTTCCCAGTCATCGTCCAGTAAATGTGTCTCAGGAGAACGTAAGGGAATTTGATGAGTTTCTTTGCCGGTGAAGTACGTTTTCTTCAGGTAATTCCGATACTGCCACCAAGCATTCTTGAAGATAGCAGAGGTATTAGCACAGGTTACCTCATCCTGAGTTTCCAAATCGGTCCTTCTCTATAGAGAAAAATGGGAAAATTTGCTGTATTATAACCATCATGGAGGTAGGATGTATGGGACGAAGCAAAGTAATTGCCATGAATAACATTACTTACACATAACTCCTGGACAAACACCTGCAACTGGCATTTTCCTTCATCTTCAGTATAATATTTCCAAGATGGGAAGATACGCACATACGATTTAACAACATCAAATGCGATAGATGCTAAACTACGACTAGCTGGTTGTGCTTCCTCCACAGGAATAGGCGTACTAACTGGTGGAGTTGGGGTTCGCCGTGATAGTACTGGCCCTTTGGGCACTGGAGCTGCCTTACTAACTGCTCTTGTTTGGGAGCTCTGTGGTGGAGATGGTGCTGTGTCAACAGGAACTGGGTTACTATCGGCTGGGGTTGGGGTTAGATTGGGTGAAGCTGGTTCTCTGTCCATCGCAGTAGGGGTACAATCTGCGAGAGTTTGGGTTATGTGTGGTAGGGCTGGTTCTTGTGCATGTACAACCGGGGTGCTATCTCCACCAAGAGGTAGCACTGTTTTATTTGAAGACCGTGTTTTTAGTCCGCTAGATACTGGCATCACCCGCTCCAATTCAAATGGCTGATAAACAGGAAACATAGTTGAATGTACAGACATTGTATGAGAGACAGATGCAATAGATAGTGTGGAAAAAAGAGGGCATGAAATAGTTGACATGTATATTGTTTAACTAAAACGGATAGCATGACATAATTTCACATATATGATGTCTATCTAAACTGGATAGCATAGCATAACATAATTCAAAGATATGATGAATAACTAAACAGGATCGCATGACATAATTCACCTACATGTTATCTAAGTAATCAGGATCGCATCATTTAATTCACATATGTGATTTATATGCTAAACAGAGGGCATTCGATATGATGTCTGAACTAAGAACATGGTGTTGAATATTGTGTATATGATGTCTAAACTATGCAATGCAAGACACCATATGCATGATATGAGCAGTATAACCGTGCCAAGTTAGAGCATACACCTCAGTGGGGGAATAGGACTGGTCATCTGTCTCTGAATCCATCTCTGAGGAGCTATCGGGACCCAACAAGAGATCTGCTTCGACAGGTAGCACTGTCTGCTCTGAAGGCCTTGTTTTCACTCCAGATTTTTCCATCTCCCACCCAAATGGCTGATTCACAGGAAGAGTAGTTTAATGTACAAACATTGTCGACAAATGGAAATGTAATGAAGAAAAGGATGGGCAAGATATCATTCAAATATATGATGCCTGGTTAAACAGGATGGCATTGCACATTTCACATATATTATGGCTGGCTAAAAGACATGAGACTGCATAATTCCCATATATGATATAGAAACTAAACAGGTGGCATTACAGAACATGTCTAAACTAAGCAGATGACATATATGATGTCAAAAGTAGGCACTGCAAGGCAACATATGCATGATATGACTAACATCATCATGCCAAGGTAGAGCAAACACCTTGGGGGGTAAATAGGAGTGGTCAGCGGCGTCTGAATCCGCCTCAGAACAGATATCTTCCTCTGGATTACAATCTGGAGAGGGGTGGGGAGGGTTTGCCATTGAACCCACCATGGAGCGATGTCTGCATGACATTGTATTGCCGCGCAAAACTCTTCTCTTTTTCTCTACATGTTCAGCATGACTGTGTACAATATCTGACATGCATACGAAAAAATATGGTGAGATTATGTAAGGAGAGCATGCAGAAATTTAGAGTGATGGTAACAACCAGTGGATCGACGTTTTTCCGTTGAACCAAAATAGCCCTAATGGATCGACGTGAATGTATAGTAATAAGTGATGCAACAAGTGTACAACCTCTTTGCCGTAGCCGTGTCGACCTCAGCATCATTGGGTTGGTCGCTGAAGCAGTTGAGGCAGAGGTGGCTGTCGGAGGTGTGGAGGAAGATCTGAGGAATCTGTAGACGGCGTCCAGGGCACTGCTCTGTTGTGATGGATCGTTCTGTCGTTGGAGCAGCTCCGGTGAGCCGTAAGACGTCAAGGCTGAAGCAGCACAAGACAGACATCGTCAATCTCAAGTGGGATTCTAATAGCATCTCCAATAGATGATGTAAAATGGATGTAAAATTAACATCACCAAAAACCACCTGACTACAATAGATGAGGTAAAAACTGTTGACTCTGAACTTAACTGTCGAAACTGAAATTTACTGTGGAATCTGAATGCTACTGTCGAAACTGAATGCAATGGTAGCAGAGAGGCACTTGACATGTAGTTTAGGGAGGGCCTGCAGTTCATCTTCAACCTGCACCCCCCTGAGCCGCCAGCCACCACCGGCCGAACCGCCGGCCCCAGCGCCGCCTCGCCGCCCCGAAACAACTCGCCACCGCCGCCCCGGCCAGCCCTCTAGGCCCCCACCCTCCCACCCTGAACCCTAAGATAGATAGTGGGGTACCTCTCCGACGAGCCCCCGTCCCCGCTGCGGGTGGTTCTTCCTTAACTCCGGCGAGCCCCCCCAACCCCTGAAAATTGACTGACCCAAAAGTCGATTCAGTCGATTGAAGTGTGGCTTAATCGGAGCAGAGCAGCAACACGAGCGAGGGGGAGAGCAGCAGCAGCAGCTGGGCAAGCGAGCGATCGAGCGAGAGCCGGAGCAGAAGCAGCAGCGCGAGCGAGCGATCGAGAGTCGGAGCAGAAGCAGCAGCGCGAGCGAGCGAGCGAGAGCCGGAGCAGCAGCAGATCCGGCTGGTATGGACGCCGCCGCCGAAGGGGCCTCGCACTGGGGGAGAGCCACCGTGGAGATGTCGCCCGCGGCACCGGCTTCAAGGTAGCCGCTCCATGGGGGTGCGTGATGGAGCACCGTCGGCGCCGGGAGGTCGAGTTAAGGAGAAGGTGCGATGCGATGAGTGTACAACCTCTTTGGTGGCGCCGAGTAGGCCTCGGCTTCGTCCGAGGAGTCGGTGAGGATGCTGCGGTTCCGGTGGAGCAGGTTAAGGCGGCGCTGTGGGGATGGAGCAGCCGCGATAGACGAGGTGATCATCAGAGCAGATCCTTGGAGGTGGAGGACGGGGCGGCTGAACCGGCAGGACGGCGAGATGGACGACGGATCCTCATCCGGGGAGGTGGACGAGGGACGTCGAGCTGTTGCGGTGGACGACGTCGTCGGGGAAGAGGCTCCGGCTGGGCAGCGGTGACGTGGCGGACGGAGGAGGGTGGGGTTTCGCGGCTGGAGTGGAGAGGTTATGGCGGCCTGGGATTTCGAATGGCGAAAAGGGGGCGATGGGAGGGGGTGAAGCATGACTTAGGGACGCGCTTGTCCAAAATGTAGGGTGTGTTACAAAAGTACCCCCACCTATTTGAACTAGCGGCCCTTTCGGCTCAGGGTTAGAAGGGGGATTTCGCGTGTCGGGATTTGGCAGCTGGAGGGAGTTTTCGCGCGCGTTGTAATTTCGGGATAGCAAGGCGCGGGTTGTGAAGGCGCCAGTTTTGGGAGCACGGTATCTGAATTTTCGGGATATAACAAGACGCGGGTTGAAATTTAGGGACAAGCTAACGTGTAGTAATATTGTACTTGTACGTACCAAATCAATTCGCACTTCCCTCAACCAAAAATAAAACAAAAAAAATAAAACTATTCACACCACACAAAGAGAGAGTCTTGCCCCGTTTTACTATACAGATGCTATTCAAAGCTACTAACTCCTTCCATCTATATAGGGCCTAATGCGTTTTTCGATGCTAACTTTGACCAAATATAAGAGCAATGATATATGACATGCAACTTACACAAGCACACCGTTAAATTCGTCTGTGAAAGGTTCTTTCAATGATATAATTTTCACATTGTGCATGTCATGTACTATTAATCTTGTCAATAGTCAAAGGCGGTCTTAAAAATCTCATTACGCCCTATATAGATGGAAGGAGGGAGTATGAATCCATGTTATGTCCGATTAAATTTTTTCGCTTGCTGTATAATGCATGTAACCTACTCATACCAACATTTTAGTGCATTCCAAATGTCTATACTACCGCTGCAATTCGAACTAAATTTGAATTCTTTTCTCTATTTCAATAAGAATCTACAATCATGATTGTTGCCAACTTCAACCATCATAGTTTCCTTGCTATTCGCCAGATATAAATCGGACGGCCTATAATGCAGGATGGCTGGCACACCATCATCAACAACTCCGTTTTTTATAAGAGTAGAGATAAAATATATTAAATGAGTATAACATGTTCATAACCACACCATGTGTATCACCGTTATATATTTTCACATATGCGTCGGTTTGAAACACTATGATAAATTCTTAAAATATCTGAATTCGCTTTTTATAATGAAGTATATATGATCTCTATTCGTCTTTTACACCCACACAACCCTCTTATCTTTGTAGCTAGCGCTAACTTTCTCTTGTGCATGCACACGCCCGCATCCCTCTCACCCTCCCTCAGCATTCTCTAGCTCCATCGCGCAAATTCGTCTTTTCACTTTAGGTCGTTCACCCATGGTGTGTGTAGGCCCCCCAGCTCCTTCTTTACGGCACACATGGATCGATATGCCTCTCTAGCCAGGTGTGCCTAGCACAAACACAAGCTTCCCCTCTTCTCTTGTCACCGTCCATGCCTCACTCCCACCACTCTTTTCATCGTTCTCATTTGCTTCTAACACACACATGCATGTATACCGATCGATCTCCCAACATATACCTAGATCGACTTTAACTACCCCCCCCCATCGATCAACGTACCTCACAAGTTATGTCTCTCCTTTCTCTAACAAAGGGCGATTGATCTTCCTATGTAGTTACGTCTGCTTACCACAGCCACATCGTCCCCCTCATCATTTGTGCATGCCTCCTGACCCGTCTCTCACACGCACGTGCACAGACAACAAGCATCCATCTCCTCTCTTATTGATATTGCTGGCGTGCCCTCCGTTTGTCTAGCAAGCCTATCCCACCATTTGTTAGAAGCAACTCCACTACCACCCCCTCCAACACTCTAGCTTTGTCTCTCTCCCAACCTTATTCCTCTCCTGCACATATGCATGGATGCCGATCGATCTCCTTTAATACATGAGGCAGATCGATCTCCTTAATACATGAGGTAGGCCTCTCTCCTCCTCCACACATATACCAGCCATTGTACCTCTATAGTTAATTGGGCCTCCCTCTTCCCCCACCACACCGATAGTCGAGCGCTGTAGGTAGGTATCCATGTCACAGAGACAAACTGCACATGTCCCATCTCACGTTCCAGTTGGCCAGCCACTCTATATCTTTGACGTGGGCACACACAAATTCGATGGCACTCTTTATCGATCGCGCGCGCACACACACACACATCATCCCTCTCTTCGATTCTATGGACACCTCAAGCCGATGATACCTCCACTCTCTTCTCGTGGATCGCCCCCTCTATATATATGTTATATCCAGGACTCTATTTCACACACATTGCATATGTTACATTTTTTGATTGACCCCCCCCCCCCCAAAACTCTCAAGAACCCACACACTATATCTCTCTAGGTTTGTATCTCTCTCACACGACCCCACGTAGGTGGTGTATGTATACAAGAAGAGAATAGGTGCGCCATGCACGTACTCACGCTTCGTGCCCAGCCACACCCGCGCGGGTACACGGTGGAGCTCATTTCTTTACGAAATGGCAGCCCACGTGCTAATTTGAACGCCTGTAGCGATTGTTTACCTAGGGAGGTCGTGTACCACGCGTGCACGAAACAAAGTTCGACTTGACGCGTTGCCGCGTTATTTTTAAATAAAGTTATAGCGCTCAATGGCACGTACACAGAATATAAAACGATTTTTATGGAGAAAAAGGTAGTCCGCTCACTATATACAATGGAGCCTGCCTGTCTGGTTTGTCGCTCTTTAGAGTATCTCACACAAGGCTGCGGTGGCCTCTCTCTCTCTCGCCATTGGTCACTGATCCAGCCGCATCCCGTCCGCCGGGGGAAAGGGAGTGCGGTGGCCTCTCTCTCTCTCACCGTTGGTCACTGATCCGGCCGCATCCCGTCCGCCGGGGGAAAGGGAGTGCGGTGGCCTCTCTCTCTCTCTCACCATTGGTCACTGATCCGGCCACATCCCGTCCGCCGGGGGAAAGGGAGGAAGTGCATCGTTTCTCCGTTTGACGGCGCCGAGGCAGCACGTCCCCATCTGCGGTACACGCCGTTCTCTCTGACCAAGCTCCGGCGCGGCAGGGCCTACGCCACATGCTCGCAGATTCCGCCTGCCGCCGCTCACCTAGTTACATCCCGACGACCTCCAGGTATCCCCTCCGGCCTTGCTCCACTGCCTGTCTTCCCACATCGCTACATGTGGATCTTCCATAGTTCTTTGCCCAAAACGTAGCTCGTCCGGTGTACTTTCCATATTGCATTCTCGTCCTCACACCGTTTTAGACAAACACAACCGTGTTGTTATCTTCCCTTAGGACAAGGAATATGCTTCTTTTTTGTCGTTGCATGTGTCATCAACTGTTATTGGCCAGTAATTGTTTCCTTGTGCAGTTGTACTAAAATGTCACACGGGCAACGTCTCTACATTTCAGTGCGACTGCACAAAGGGATATTGGTTTTGCTCTATCCTCCTCATCCAACTCTGAGCCTAATCTTCTCCAACTAGTTAGTCTTAAGAGAGACTGCAAAGGTGACCGGCTTCTATTTGTGTGTTTATTGTTTCACCAGCAGTCCTCTATTATCGTAATCACACTTAATATATTTGGAACAGGGATGCTCAGCTCTATTTTAGTGGAACTGCACAAAATGATCGGAATGTTGCATGCTCTCGACAGCTACTTTTTTCCCAACATGCCTTGTTGATTTAGACAGAGCTGGGGGGACGTTGCTGCCAATGAAAGCATGGATCAATTTTAATTTAACACCTTCTCACAACTCTGTCTTCAGTTGTGATGTAATTATTAGCTCTGATCTGCTAATAATTGACATGCATTAGCAAGGAAGTTAGTTTTTTATTGTTTCTGAAAGAGCATCGATGGCAAGACACGCGAAACAAAAGCTGAAAGCTCACACCATTGTACAATTTCATGTCGCCGGAAAATTATTGTATAGTACGTCAATTATGTAAACAAATGATGGAAGCTTGATAGCATTGCCAGAAGCCTCTTCATCATCCGGGTCCATGTTCCATGCACAAAATTATACTCCTTCGTTCCTAAATATTTATCTTTTTACAAATTTCAAACGGGCATATTTTAGAGTGTAGATTCACTCATTTTGCTTCGTATGTGTACTCCCTCCGTTCCTAAATATTCTATTCGTCTTTCTAGAGATTTCAACAAGTGACTACATACAGAGCAAAATGAGTGAATCTACACTCTAAAATATGTCTATATACATCCGTATGTGCCAGTCCATTTGAAATCTCTAAAAAGACAAATATTTGAGTAGTCACTCGTTGAATTCTCTAGAAAGACAAATACTCCGGAGTATATTTAAGAACCGAGGGGGTAGTGCACAACCGCTTGGGAGACTCAGCCCGGTCGTTGCGCCGCATTAATAGTGAGTAATGAGCAGTCAAATCATAAGCCCCACCTTTCCCACTGTAAGTTGCTCTGAAGAAGCAACCATCAATACGCTCTTCTTTGAATCCGCTCATACTACTCCATCCGTCACTGTTTATACAGCGCGCTTCAGAAAAAAGAAAAAAATCTGTGGGACCAAGGCGACTAGCGATCGGCCTGAAAAATAGCATTGGTAGTTATAGCATGGCGTCTATTACTAGAGGGAATAATGCGTACACACATGCATGCAGTGCTTCCACCCCGGGTACACACATGCATGCACTTACTCCACTCCGTAGTAGTACAGTACATGGAGAGAAAATTGTGGACTTGATTGCGGTTACCACGCCCTAATTAATTGAGCATTAAACCAAACGCGTCTAAAGTCTCTCTGGTGGTGGAAATGCATTGAGAGAAATGCATCATAATGAAGCGCGCCCTGTAAACTGTGACGGAGGGAGTAGTATGAAGGTGCAAAACCAAGTACGCGTATGGCCAGTCGGTCAATGCACCTCCTCTTGGCATATCACTGACATGTGGGACAGGAGTGTGAGCAAACCGATCTCAATTGACGGCAAAGAGCCAACCCGCCGTTCCTTGAGAGAGACGAGGAGCGAGAACACACAGACGGGCTCGCACGTAGGCCAAGATATATTCGAGCATGGTTGGTTGATCGATATCATTCATTACATGTTGGGCTGCCGTTTTCCGCCCTTCTCCGGAATAAACGTGTACTTTATCAGAGATAAAAAAATAAGAGTACAGACGCTCCACCATGCGGTTCTAGTAGTAGTACTACTCGTACTACTGCGCTTGGCTCTTCGCCTCTTCGTGAAGTCGAACAATGATGGTACTCCGCATGTTGGGTACTATAGTGTATGCCTCTGACAATCTGACACCGAATGGACTGATGCATGTCCACCGAGGGTAGGTTGCATTAGTCAAAAGGCGTAAGCAAGCTTCACCTTGTCCTGCAAGCTTCTCCTTGTTCTGCGAGTTGACGGGACACACCAAAAAGTAGTGCTAGTCCATACTCCCTCCTTTCCGGTTAATATGGCTTAATCTTTTTTGCGGGTAAATGAGAGATCTTTATTCATATATAAGCATTCTTAGGACGATCAGCCAAGACACTGGTCACTAGGAAGCGAGGTACCCCGCAAAAAAACTAGGAAGCGAGGTGTTTCATCAAGCCAGCTCTCGGCCACATTCAAAGTGCAGCAAGCACGGTTCACACGAAGATGCGCCGCACGGTTCGCACGAAGATGCGCCGCAAGGTTTGCTGACCTGTTTACTTTGCGCTTGGCTGTTCGCCTATTCGGGAAGTCGAACAATAATAGCACTAGTAGTATAGTGTATGCTTCTGGCAATCTGGCACCGAATTAACTGTTGCACGTCCACCGCCTGAGCGAGGGAGAGCTTGCATTAGTCAAAAGTTTCTCCTTGTCCTGCGAGCCACCGCGCGCAAGCTTCTCCCGTCCTACAACCTTCTCCTCGTTCACCCTGACTGAGTATGTGTGTGCATGCACGTGTATGTGTGTGCATGCACGTGTAGGTTAAGCACTTGAGTGTGACCGTGTGTGTTCCGTCGTGTGCTCGGACATGCATGCATTAGGGCGTCGCGCGCGTTTTTGCGTCCATGTGTACGTGTGACTGTTGCATACACGTAGGGGGAGTACGTGTAGGGGCCACTAAGGAGCAGTCAAATCACACAGTAAATTAGTCGGAAGAAGCAACCATCATTTCACTCTTGAATGACACGTACGCAATATAAAATGGTTGATATGGAGAGAAAAAGAAAACCACTATATATACACTAGCAGGAGCCTAAGCTACAAGCCTGCTTGCTTAGGTTGCTCTCTTCACAAGCATAGAACGACGGGCCTGATCCCGCAGCTGGGGGAAGGGAACAATGTTCTGCGTAGACGCGGTCGACATCGGCGAGGGAGAAAACCCACAGTCGGTGCGTCCCAATCGGGGGTCACCGCGGTATGGGCCGATGCTGCGTCCCAACCGCCCTTCTAGCTACAGCCCGACGTCCCAGGTAGTCCATCTTCCTTTTGAAGCCGGCTTGCTCCACTGCCGTAGCTCCATCTCCATGTCGATCTTTCTCTACTTCTACCGGCTTCTACTTGTGATGAGTTTATGTCTCATGAACTAGTGCCAGTACTATTATTCTAATCACAGTTCTTCAATATCTTTGCCATCAGGGATGCTCAGGTCGATTTTAGTGGAACTGCACAAAAGCATCGTATGATCCGAGGGTGCCAGCCGTCTTTCCTTCGACAGGTTCTACCTGGCCAGGAAATTAAATCATGTTTAGGGTTTAGGGTTTAAGTCGTAGTGACCCCCCCAGTAGTTTTTCTTTCGTACACGCTCTCACAACTTTTTTCTTTAGTTGTGAAGTAAATATTGGCTATGATCTGTGAATCATTGAGATGCACCAGCATGCGTGTTAGTTTTCCTTTGTATTTTATGGAATGTTGTAACGGGGCAACCTTGGAATAGGAATGAAAATGGAGTGGAAAGTTTCTGTTTTTCCGGAGAAAAAATGGAAACGAAGAGAAATCAACGTTTTGTTTCGTTGGATCGCGCCATCGAGCAAAACCAACGTTTAAATCATGTATGTCGTGTTCGTGTCTCACCCTCCTCCACGGCTCGACCCCACACGGTCGCTCGGCATGCCACTCACCGCAAACCGAGTATAAGATAACTTTGCCGCCTGCTTGTCGATGGATCGCGCCATGGAGTACTAGCACTACTGGAAGAGATTGACGAGTTGGGGGAGGACAGCTAGCTGTAGCACGGACTCCGAAGAACTTTTTACATGCATGTTGTAGCCGGCTATTGCGACCTTTGAACGCGGAGCAGCCGCGTGCACCCGGAAGCGGCGCGGGCAACTCTCTCTCGGCCGGCGCGCCACTTCAATGCCGGCGCTAGTGAGAGGTCGCGTCCGCTCTGGCCGGCATGAATGCGGCACTGACCGTTTCGGGCGAGAAGCACGCGCGGGTGATGATGAGGGTTCGGGTTGGTCAGGACCGGCCGTGGCAGCGGTCCGGACGTGCGCAAACAAGAGATGTTGTACGTTAATATTGCTGCGTATATAATTGACAACGTAAATAATGTGCCAGTTGGACAAATATGATTGGAGATGGAAATGGAAATGGTATTTTACGTAAACACGGATATGCATGTCTATGTCTATGTGTGTGCGCGCGACGACTCTCGCGACCTGGAAGCGGGGGCGTGTTTTTGATCGAGTTTTCTTTCTTGGTACGTTAGAAATATTGTCCGCCAGTTTTCATTTCTTTTTTCCGGGAACGCGTGTATTCTATTTAAAACCACTGCTATGGAGAGATTTTTTACTCCATTATAGCCTCTTGTTTGATAGAGTTTCTCGCGTCTCGCTCTCTCACCCTCTCCATATCAAAACAAGATGACAGTGTCCACTCTATCTCTCTCCTCACCGGTGGTCACAGATCCGGCCGAATCCCGTCCGCCGCGGGAGGTGAGGAGGTGCAGCGTTGATGTTGTCGCCGTCGGCGACGGAGGAAGCCGATGCGCATCGTCCTCTCGGAGCCGGCGCTGGCGCGGACGAAGATCCTTCGCGCCCTTGTTCGCTGCCGTCGTGTGGACAGATCCCGCCCGCCCGCCTAAACGACATCTCGCCCACCTGAGGTATAACTTCTTGTACTGGTCTAGCTCCCCAGGTCGCTGTGTGTGGGTTTTCTTCTATGCGACTACTCCCCAGCTCCCCATGCATAGTAGCTAGGGTTTGTCGGCTGGTCCAACATCACCTACTAGTACTATTATAGAGGAAATGCCACTCGAAAAGTTGTCCTGATTTATGCCTCGGTGGAGGTATACATGTTGTTTCGACAAAAAGTACATGGTGGTTGTGCGGTCATTGTCCATATGGTGGTAGTACTATCACTGCTTAAATGAAGAAATGCTTTTTTTCTCGAGTATCCTGGTTTAGTTCCCATCAGGATAATTATGATGCTTTTGTTTGTTGGTGTACTTTTCATTAATTCTTATTGACAATTGAGATGTCGTTGCTAACCCTTTTTTATATTTTTGGAAACAGCGATGCATGTCTCCATACCCGGGCATGTCTTCCTCAATTTTAGTGGAACTGCACAAAATTGGATGGCCATTGTTGTTCCACCTCACTGTCCTCTGCCACATGGTTTTTCCTTCCTCGAGCTTGATTACTGAGAAGAAACAGACCACAGTGAGGATTTGTCGAACTTCATACGTGCCTCACCCAAACTTGATGCCAAATGGATGATGCATCACCACAATGACCTATCGATGCTCATGGTTGTGCCTCATGGTTGCGTCGGCTGGTGAAGCTGATTGATTTTCAATGAAAAACAACCTGTCGTCCATCAGTGCTCTTTGCTTGTTACGCACAAAGATGATATCCTTCGTCAGTTCACCTTGGTTGCGTTGGAGACGCAGTCGTCTTTCACGTTGGTGCAATTTTATCACACAATTGGCTAAGAACCAAATGTTTCCTCGAAGAAGGATCGATGTTGGTACTAAGAGCATAAGTTTTGTATTGATTTCTAAGCCTTCTCACAACTTTGTCTCCAGCTCCCCTGTAATTTTATTTGTCCAGCTATTAACTTTGATTTAAAAAATTGTGTGGACTAAAAGCCCGGATGGACGTAGTAGCCCTCCATTTTTATTTACTCCGCATATTAGATTTGACTGAAGTCAAACTTTGTAATACTCTCAAACCTTTACGATAATTGAAATTAAAATTCTTTATTTGTACACACTCTCACACGTTTCCGATAATTTGGCGCATGTGTGGTTGTTCACTTAAGGGAGGGTAGTGTACCACACGTGAAGGACAGGAAGTGCGACCAGGACGCGTGGGCATGGAGCGTTAGTTCATCGGAAGTAGTACTAGTTTTCTTCGCTGTACATTAAATAAAGAGTTTTTCGTTTCGTACTTACACAATTTAAAACGATTATTATGGAGAGAATAAGAAAACCACTCCACTATATATTAGTCGTATACACGAGAGTACTATATGGACGCAGCTTCATTGACTTAGTGCACCTACCTTTGGATTTATGACAGGTGGGCCCAAAATGTGGCTGGCTCACCTGTCATACAGCCAAAAGCAGGTGCAGTGAAGGCACCGGAGCTTAGTCCGTACTACAGTAGTATATATATAAGCGGGAGCCTCAACGCTTGTTCGGTAGGGTTTGCACTCTCCACACGCTCGCCGCACTACATATATGTTACACGCTGGAGGCTCAGCGTTCATTTGCTAGGGTTTGCTATATTCACAGTCTCTCACCCTCTCTTCACCAGATCTAAACAAGACTGTGTTGGCCTCTTGTCTCTCTCTCCCCCCTCACAGCTGGTGAAGGAGGCGTCCGTATCCCGTCGCACCGGGAAGGGGAGGAGGTGCAGCATTCACTCTATCGCCTTCGGCGAGGGAGGCAATCCACTACCGGCTGCGCTATTCTCTTTCACCCAGCGCATGTGCCGGAGGGCCACCGACCCCTTCTTCCTCGCTGCCGTATGTAGTGTGGGTAGATCCGGCCTCCCGCCGCACGCCTTGCCACATCCCGACGACCCTAAGGTATAAGTTTCTTTGAAACCGTCGTTGCTCTAGCTGCATGTGGATCTTTTTCGATTTGTAGTCGAATCTAGGTCTTGGTTCAAAGAGGAAAGAAGGGTGCGGTGGGCTGGAGCAAGAATCTAGGACGTGGTTCAATGAGGAAAGGAGGGGCGGAAAGTAGTATAAACTGGCTATCCAGCCGCTTTGTAGGTCGAAAAGGGAAAAAGGGGGTAACCCAGTACACACATCTGTAAGGAACCGATCTCTTTGTTGAAAAGGGAAAGAAACTGGGGGGTCGGGTCATTTGTGCAGGACTAGATTTGCTGCCCTCACATAGGAAGAAGGTTCAAAGAGAACAAATATGGGACCAGCGCATATATGCTACTTGGCTACATACTCTGCATCACCCATTTATACGTGTGGACGCACATGGTGCTGGCATGTCCCATACAGCTATTTTGTTGTTGTTAATCTAAGAATGCCACCGGAAAATTGAAGCAATGCCATTGTTAAAAGTAAATTACATTTTTTAGCAAATGTTGTTTCAAGAGAATGTCTCTGTTAATATGAATCAATGCAACCGTTTTAGAAATGCTACTGTCCTACTTTGTTTTCCATCCAAGATAAGTTAGACACTACAGGAAACAGCTACTTTGCCGTCTGCCATGGCGGACGGCAAAGGCTCGAAAGGCGGACGGCAAAGACCTTTGCCGTCAGCCGCGGACGGCAAAAGGCTCCGGCAAAGAAGGCTACGGTAAACAGCTTCTTTGCCGTCTGCTTCCTGGCGGCGGACGGCAAAGGATCTTTGCCGTCTGCGGCGGACGGCAAAGAGGGCGGACGGCAATATTTGCGCTGTCAGTCCGTTAAGTGGCTAACGGCAGACCTTTGCCGTCCGCCGCAGACGGCAAAGAGCCTTTGGTCTTTGCCGTCCGCCTTATGATGTCATCTACACGTCACTAGATGCCAGGTTCTTTGCCGTCTGCCACTGTAGGCAAACTGCAGGTTCTTTGCCGTCCGCCACGGACGGCAAAGTCTTTGTCGTCTGCCACTGTAGGCAAACTGACCAAATGGGTCAGCTCCCAGGAAGCACAGTTGGCTGCCACGTGGCTTCTTTGCCGTCTGCGGCGGACGGCAAAGAGCTCTTTGCCGTCGGTGGCAGACGGCAAAGAGCCTGCATATTGTCTTTTTTTCTGTTTTTTGTTAAATCCCACAATTTGCACAGAAAATATATATGACATATAGATATATTTCACAGGCATTCATCACATAAACAAGTTCATACATCATTTCATACACAAACAAGGTCCATCCATCATTTCATACATAAACAAGTTCCATCCATCATTTCATACATAAAGAAGTTCCATCCATACATAAAGTAGCACTCCATAGCTAAGGTGACTAGAATGAGAAGACAAGAATGAGAAGACAAGAAGAAGAAGAGTAGAACAAGCACTCCATCCAGCACATAATGAAATCTGCAAAATGGCAAAATAAGAAAGTTAGAAATGGATCGTTTTTGAGCTAACTTAGTTGAAATGGATCGTTTTTGAGCTAACTTAGTTGAAATGGATCGTTTTTGAGGTAACTCAGGTGAAATGGGTCGTTTTTTAGCTCACTTAGGTCAAAAGGATCGTTTTTGAGCTAACTTAGTTGAAATGGATCGTTTATGAGCTAACTTTGTTGAAATGGATCGTTTATGAGATAACCTAGGTAAGATGGGTCATTTTGGAGTTAACGTAGGTGAAATGGGCCATTTTAAAGCTAACGTAGGTAAAATGGATCATTTAGGAGCTAATCTAGGTGAAATGGGTCATTTTTGAGCTAACTTGGATGAACTGCATCATTTATAAGTTAACCTAGGTAAAATGGGTCATTTTGGAGGAAAATAAGCTAACTCTAGGTCATTATGGTAAGCATATTGGAGGAAATAAAGCTAAGTCTAGGTCTTTATGCATTTGTTAAGCAAAACACTAGAGAAACTTACCGTGATCAGGGAGGTGTAGGACCGGGGTGGCTAGTGCCGCTACCTGGAGAAGGATCGTGCGATGCGTTTCTGGAGTTAAGCT